>NW_007726231.1:356592-461625 GCF_000696425.1 Galeopterus variegatus | reverse complement strand
TCCGAACCCTCGGCGGGAGCACCACCGCACTTCCCAAGCGGCGCACTATAGCAGTGTGCCACCGGGCCGGCCCTACTTTTTCATTTTTTAGGACCCAAGTGAAATTCCATCTCTTCCACAAAGCCTTCCCTACTCCAGCCTCCACTCATTTTTGTTAAATATTGGGGGAGAAAAAAACATCTGTGAGGAATTTATAGTTCCCCATCACAACCCAAAAGCCTGTCATATTCTACTTTGTAATATAGATATTTGTATATGCCTCTTTTACTGCATTTTAACAACTTGAGCATAGAATAAATACTAAATTAATTTTTGTACCGTTAATTGTGTAGTTATATTTAATGTGTTTTCTATTGTGGGCCCTCATATATATATGGGAATGATGGAAAGAGTGAAAGATGAGTTGTGAGGCGTGGTTAAGGAGTGTGAGGTGGGTCAGTTGAACCCTGGAGTGAAACTACAGGATTCAGGCCTTGGTTCTACCACTTATTAACTGTGCGACTGTGAGAAAGTTGCTTAAACCAATCCGTGCTTCAGATTTTTCATCACTAAAATGGGGCAATGATAAGACCTATTCCATAGAGTTACTCTGAGGTTTAAATGAGATAATGTTTATAAGCATTTAGGACAGTTCCTCATATATAATTAAGTGCTGTATAAATTTAGCTCTTAGTCATGATGAAGCTAGAGTTCTAATCTTCTCTCGAAAGTTTCTCAGAAAGTGGTAATATCTGTGTTATTTTTTGAGTTATAAATTCAGGTCCAGCATTATTTCATTATCAATGTGTGTGTAGGTTCAACTATTTTACTGAGGCCGGCCCGGTGGCGCACTGCTATAGTGCGCCGCTTGCGAGCGTGGTGGCGCTCCCGCCGAGGGTTCGGATCCCACATACAGACTGGTTCCCGCTCACTGGCTGAGCGAGGCGCGGGAGCAACACCGAGGGTTGCGATCCCATTGCCGGTCCCGGTCCGGTACGGGGGCGACACTGAGGGTTGCGATCCGTTGCCAGACACGGAAAAAGACAAAAAGGAAAAAAAAAAAAAAAAAAACTATTTTACTGAGATAAGTATAGTTAGTAAATAGAGTATTTCCTCCTTATCCGCGATTTTGCTTTCCATGGTTTCAGTTTCCTGTGGCCAACAGCAATCCAAAAATAATTAATGGAAAATTCCAGAAATAAAAAATTTATAAGTTTTAAATTGCAGGCTGTCTGAGTAGCATGATGACCTCTCACGCTGTCCTGCCTGGGACATGAATCATCCCTTTCTTAGCATATCCATACTGTGTGTGCTACCTGCCTGTTAGTCACCTGGTAGTTGCATATCAGATTGACTGTCACGGTGTCTCAGTGCTTGTGTTCAAGTAACCCTTGTTTTATTCAGTTTTTCTATTTTATTATTAGTTACTGCTGTTAATCTCTTACTGTGCCTAATTTATAAATTAAGCTTTATCACAGATATATATGTAAAGGAAAAAAACAATATATATGGGGTTCAGTACTATCTGAGGATTCAGGCATCCACTAGCCATCTTGAAATGTATGTCCTGCCAATAAGAAGGGACTGCTGTAATTGCTTGAAAATATTAGTATATAACTTTTGTTCAGAAGATGAAAAGTTAATACCCAATGAAATACTAAAGAAAATTTCATGATATGCAAAAATTCGCGAAGTTATATCTACCAGTGTAAGAATATGTATATATATATATATATATATATACGCACAAATATACATATACCTAGAGAATATGTTTGCATATTCTCTAGATACAGAAGTCCCATGGTTTTTATGTTTGAGGTTAAATTTCTTATGTTCTTGCCTTTGAACATTTTGATTTATTATTTAATATAGTTTAGTTCAGTTCACATAGGGTAATTTTATGCCTAATTAACTCATTCATCTTTTCCCTGTGTTAAGTATTCAAAGGAAAGTGTGGTTTGGGAAATGCATTTTTAAGACTTTTAGAACTTTTCTGCAAGAATCCACGGGAGAACTGCTATTTCTAAGTCAAAATTTTTATGCATAATTTAGAAGGTAGATATAAAAGTTCTTTAAAATATTTGAATCTAGCAGGCAGAATGTAATCTGATTCTTCCATACACAATGTCATACAGGAAATGTGTTGCTCCTAAGAGTGGGAATAACTTCATTTCCTTATGTCCTTTTAGGTGTGTGAAATTACAAAAAGAACATTGGTTAGCTTGTAGTTGTTAGCTAATTCTCAATGAGCAAAAAAGAGTATGAAGAGTTTTTTTTATTATTTTGTGTTTTGGAGGAGTTGCCTCAGGAAGATGTGTCAACATAGAGGAGTTGTTATGGTCTGAAAACCTTTCAAATACAGGTGGAATTATCCTTTGTATTTGCACTAAAACTGAGACTCGTTGTTTGAACTCCACCATTGGAGTTGGGTTTGTTTTACTCCTATTGGTAGGGTAAGGTGAGGTTAAAAAAAAAAAAAAAAAAAAAAAAAGGCATGCATTGCAGTTTGAGGTAGAGGTTGTAAGAACCTCAGAAGTTCATCAATAATAAGACAACTATTAAAGATATGTTCTCAGATCATATCCGCTTTATTGCTGAATAATTGGCTTAGATAGTCTGCTCGGTAGATTTGGCGGTTGATCTGGACAATGAAGGTGAGGAAGAAGAGCATCCCAGGCAGGAGAAACACAAGGAAAATATGTGACTCAGAAAATGTAACATGTTCGCCAGCAATGAATAAATCTGTTTATGCAGATGATGCAATTATCCATAAGGTTAGAAAGGCAAATTGGTACAAAACACGGGAGGACCGGAATGCTAGGTCAGGTGGTGGGCATCCTTTTCTCTTATTCATAGTCATTTATTCTCATTCATTTGCTCCTTCCTTCCTTCTCTCTTCCCCTGTGGTCTTATCTTCCTCCCATCCTTCCCCGCTTTGAGATTTTAGCCTGATCGAGGGTAGTGGGAATCATGTAGAAATAGGGAACCATGTTGAGGAGTGGTTAGTAAAAAAGATCAATATAGTTATAATTTGAAGTCATTGTGAGATGTCTGGAAGGAAATGCCTTGCCTTAAGTTGGACTGCAGAGCTAGAACTCAGGAGAAAGGCCAGAGCCATGTGCTGACTTATAACATTGCACTGAGAGATGACTGCAGACACTCGGAAGTCCAGGGCAGCTGAAGACCAAGCATGTTTGTTTGTGGACTGAGAGGTTGGGGTGGGGGGTGGAGGCAAAGAAAACAGCAGGAACAGAATTAGTTGTGTAGAACTACACTTTATGATAAATAGTTTTTGATTCAAGTGATGATAGAGAGTTAACAAACAGTGATGTGGTATATTAATTTGCTAAATCTCTTTTTTGACCTGTAAGCGGATCGCAACCCTTGGCATGGTGTGGTCCACACCATGCTCAGCCAGTGAGCGCACAGGCCTTCCCTATATAGTATCCAAACCCGCCGCCTTGGTGCTACCAGTGCCACACTCTCCCAAGTGAGCCACAGGGCCAGCCTTAATTTGCTAAATCTTAATAAAGCTTTCAATCAATGCTTTGAGGACATGTTGCAAAATCCGTGCGTGTTTGGCACTGTCAAGTAAATCAAACACTGGGCTGCTAGAAAAGTATATGATAAACAATATGCTGGGTAGAGTATTCTTTTGGAATCAGTATTAGGTTTGTAAAAATTATTTCTTGTGATGTATTATCTATAAATAATCAGATTTATAGATGATATAAATACAGTGGACCAGCTATGAATTAGTCTCAGGTAGAAAAAACAAATTTACATAACAGTGTGAACCCTCATTTACTTGTATTTTTCATACTAAAGGATAAAGATAAATATTACAATAACAGAATACAATTTATATGAAAAGAGTATACCATAATTGGAGTGGGGACTTAGAGAAAAAACTAATTGACTTTTTTCAGTGGGAGAAAGGGGGACACAATTAACTGGGGTTAGCATATACACAGGCATCATTATGGTGAAACACAGCTGTTAATCTCTTTTTTTTAGTGATCTACAATATTAATATAAGAGGATTTATCCTGGTACTACAAAATAGATTAATCAGAGAGGACAATGATGCTAAACAGTGGGGTAGAAAGCATTTTTTAAAAGATCCTTTTTTCTTTAAGATGTGAGCAAATGTAATGAATTCGTGTGTTTGATGTTTGTATTTTTTAAGGCATTAAAAGAGTAGTAGCACAAGTCATAAAAAGGAGCTGTTGGGTGAAACTTAGTAAAGTTATTTTTATACTGTATTTAACACTTTCTTACTGTAAGATAGCTGGCCAGCAGCACAGGCTTCCACTCTTTCCTAGGACTTCTGCAAAGGAGTTTTGCTTATTTCCAGGACGTTCCCTTTTCCCAGAACTGCTTCCATGAAAGGAGAGGGATTGGCAAGGAGAGTCTAGGGTTTGAGATTTGTAAATCAAGACAAATAAAATGCTACATTAGATTGGCATTTTGTCTAATCCGTTTTTAATATTTTCATGTTTGCAAATTCATCCCAACACCACCAACCAAGAAAAACATTCTTTTCTCACTGAATTCTCACAATACTTGGTCAGTAGCTTCCTTGTGGCAGTTGTATCCTGTTTGACATACTATTTTCACTGTTTTTAAAATAAAGTATGAACTCCTGGAGGGCCACAGGTTTTGTAGCTACTGCAGTGCCTGCAGCAGAGCTTGCTGTACAATAAGTGTTGAAAAATAGTAACAGAGTTAATAAAGTGATCATGGATCATTCATGTCAGCATTGTTAACAGCCTATGTCTTGGTGCTCCTTTACAAAGAATTTAACAAATCTCTGTAAGCATAAGGTTGATGATGTGGTTGATTTTTATGGTTTATATTCCAAAAGCCGTACAGCCTCTCCTAGAATGAGGAGTCGAGGCTTCCATACAAAAGATTCTCCCAGAGTTGTGGTTCTTTATCTCTTTGAAATTAACCACCCTTTTGAGAATCTTGAGTAAGCAATGAAATTCAGTTTTTCAAGGGAAAAAATGCATATCTCTGCAAAATTTTGCTCACAACTTGAGCAGGTTCACAGTTTCTTAAAGGTCTGAGTTAAGAATTCCCTAGCCTACAGAATGTTGAATGAGGAAACGGCAATCCCTGCGTAATGAACATAAAGAAAATAAAGGTATATTTTCCATATAATATTTGTAAAGCCAGTGAAGTATTTTGATAATTAAAGTGGTAATATGCTCTGTGTAATAGAAACTAGGTATTGCAAAGAATAAAGATATGTTTTGGTGTCTGTTATGGTCAGGGTTGAGTGACCTTCTTTAAAAGACCAGTAAAATATTCTGTGCCAGGCTGTGAAGTAATCTACTGTCACATAAAATGTTGAAATCAGGAATTAAAAGTAAAATAAAATGTGGTTAAAACATGAAGTTTTCCTGGTGGAGTGAGAACTCACCTCTGACTCCTACTGTGGTTCCCAGAGTCCACACATCCTCATTTTATTTATTTTGCAGCCGAAATCCAGCACTAGGAACTGGTGTGTCAATAGCATTTTAAGTCTAATGCCCCTCTTCTATAATCCATTCAGGCTTTTCTTTATTATTTTTCTTCACCATCCCCCTCTTTATTATTTTTTTTGAGCATGTATGCAAAACCACTTATTTAAGTTCTATAGAGGGTTCAGAAAAGAAAATTATTTTTACTATAACAGTATCTGCAGCTGGCAAAATGATATGTCCCTGAAGTGACTAGAGAAACACTCCACACACACACACACACACACACACACACACACACACACACACACACACACACACACGTAGAAAGCGATCTTGCCAAGGACTCACAGTACCTGAATTGTGGCCTGCTTAAGCCTCACCTGTGTGGTTCTAGGTTTACTGTACATGACTCTAGGTGGATTGGATATAGACTGTGATGGAAAGACAGAAGTCAAAGATGACACCTAGGTCTGGGGATTGAGTAACTGGGTAGAAAGGGGTACCATTTATGACATGACATTTACGCATGAGTGATCGGTGTAGGGAGCAAAAGAATCATGATTTTATTCTGGGCTCAATGTGCTTTTTCTTATGCAAGTTGAAATGGCAAGTAGGCCGTTTGAAACTCCTGCAAGAGGTTGAAGCTGTACACATCCACTTAGAAGTTATCAGTGAGTAGATGCTGTTTATAGCCATGGGCTTTGAGCAGAGCACCCAGGCGGTGAATGTTCAAGATTGAAAGGAGTTTGGAAGCCCCATACCTGAAGCTTTCCAATATTTACTGTTGTTAACTGTTCATGGGAACACATTTCCTTGTTAACTGTTCATGGGAACACATCTCCAGTTCATAATGGAAAATAAGGAAAATCTCCTATTTTGCCTTTGTAGAATTTATTTTTAAACATTGTGTAAAATTAGGCACATCATTATTAAGACTAAACAAGTGGGGATTGTCTGGAGATAGTTACCTGTGGTTATAAAAAGGTACCATGAGGGAACATTGTGGTATAGAACTGTTAAGTGTCTTGACTAAGGTGATGGATACACAAACCTATATAGGTAATCCCTTGTATAGAACTTAGTACACACACACACACAAATGAGTATACATAAGACTGCAGAAATCTGAGTGAGATGGGTGGTTATCAATGTCAGTGTCTTGGTTGTGGTATGAAACTATAGATTTGTAAGATAGTACCATTGGGAAAAACTGGGAAGTGTATACGATGGACATCTCTCTAATTCTTACAACTGCACATGAGCCTACAGTTATCTCAATTGAAAAAGTCTACCTTTGAGAAAATGTTCATGAAAATTAAATAATACAAACTTTCAGTTAAGTAAATTACATTTTAAAAAGGAATAAATACTCAAAACTTGAAAGAAAACAAAATAAGATGTTAAATTAATGTTTTTACACGTTAAAAAAATAACCAAAAGATTTATTCTCTTCAATTCTGTCTAGCATTACATAAAACAAAAATACACAATTAAATTTTTATTCGTTGTCTGTATTAAATTAGCTTTCCCTTTTTTTTCTGAAACATGTTTGGAAGTATGCTCTTTTAGTTTCACAAAATGACACCAGTAAGTCATTAAAGTTAGTACCTTTTTGATCTCTGAAAATGTAGGTTTATGAAGGGAAGAATATTAAAAGACAGTTTAGTACAGCAATGCTGTACTTTTCTTTGCCTACATTTTTTCAGACAAATGCAGTTAAGGCATTAATATTTTAAAAAGTAGTAGAAAACTATCTCTTATAAAGAAAACACTGACAAAACCCAGACATGACTCAAACAGTTCCATTTAAAATTAAGTAAGAACTGTTAATCTGAAGACATAAATATTTAAAGATGTTAAATAAGGGTTTTTGGTGAAGTTTGAAGAAGTGCTATGGCCTTTTGTTTGGGGATTTAAAATACTATTTTTTTTTTGATGGAGCTGGGAGAGGAATTATAACCCCTTTAAATGAAGTAATTTTTTTATTCTGTGGAAAAAATAAATACTTGTCAGCATTTAAGCAAAGATCAGAAGATATTTCTATTACATTTATTTGAGGTATTATTGTAGTTACAGTATTCTTATACAGCATTTTTGTTTTTAGGAGCTTGTAATGAGAGATTTCAGTTTCTGCAACAGGTACTTATATTCTTTTCCTTCATAATTATAGTAGTTTTTAAACCACTTTGGTTTTAGACACAGTGAAGAGAAACAAGTTTCTGTTTGATTTTGAATCATATTAATTAAAATAAAAGTACATTAATTTTTGAGATGGGATCAAAATTCCTTTACAACAAGGATTTATTTTAAGAAAATCTTGTCTATTTTTTAAACTTGTTTCAAAATGAATTTGATTTTTTTTATCCACTTGGGAACATTTTTTATAAAGGTAATCCCAGGCCTTTTTTTTTCTTTATATATAGAAGAAAAAACCCCCCCGAAAACAGCAGGCCTTTTTGTGTCCTTCTGACCTGTTGTTTCTGCTGGAGACAGAGAGATCTTTTCTTCCCAAAGCTTAGATCTGAGACTATACCTTCCCTAAAGCCTCCCACTGAAGTCTCATTGAGGTAAGAACTAAAGCTCCCTAATGTCTGCTGTTTGTGAAGAGTACCTTTTTTTTTGTCTTTTTTGTGACCGGCTGCACCGTGCTCAGCCAGTGAGCGCACCGGCCATCCCTATATAGGCTCCAAACCCACCGCGGGAGAGCTGTTGCACACCCAGCACCGCACTCTCCCGAGTGCGCCACGGGGCGGGCCCTGAAGAGTAGCTTTTGAAGTAGCTCTGCCTCTCTCTCCAGCCCCTTCTCTCACTGCCTCTTAACAATGGGAGTGGGAAAGGGGAAGGTATCAAAGTCAAGAGAAATTTAACACACCCTCAATTTAACACTTTTTAATAACAAACTAATAAAGGAAGATCGAATTAATAATTTGGGAAAAAGAAATCATGAGGAAAATTAAAGGAAATTATAGAAAAGTTAAGGTTTATTTTATTGGAGAAGTGAAAATAATTTTCTACATAAATGGGGAGTTCTTATGCTTTGCTTGCTTTCATTCAAATTTAGAACAAACGAATAGAATTCTAATGTGCTGCCAATCTCTACAGGTGTGGAAGGATTTCTTGGTTTTATGAGTCTGTTGTTACTAGAATGAGGAGTATATGAAGTATATGGTAGGAAGTTATATCAACCAAAGAGTACTTTTATAGTTTAGCACTAATCCAAACTTATTAAAATGAAGGGAATATTTTCTAAAAGTACAAAGAGAGAAGTGAAACATTACTGAGTATCTCATCGTTCAGAAATGCATAATAGGAATTTAAAAGAACACAAAAAAGAGAATCATTCATCTGGAACTGTTTAGGACTGACCTTCATGAAGAGAAAAGGATGGACTGAATGAACTTAATGGCAATTTAATATAATCTCAAGGAAACAAGGATTTCTTGGTTCAGAGTTTTGTGGACAAGTTGGGCACAAGAATTAGATTTTTTGGTAAACCAACCTATAAGCTACTGGACCCAATCTAATAAAACAGACTTCTGTAATCTCTTCTCAATAGGTAGCTGAGAGAATTTATTAAACATTTTTGAGGGCCGGGCCGGTGGCGCACTGGATAGTGCGCCGCTTGGAAAGCGCGGCAGCGCTCCCGCCCGAGGGTTCGGATCCCACGTACAGACCGGTTCCCGCTCACTGGCTGAGCGAGGTGCGGGAGCAACACCAAGGGTTGCGATCCCGTTGCCGGACACGGAAAAAGACAAAAGACAAAAAAAAAAAACATTTTTGAGTCATTTAATCTTTGCTTTACTCAATAGGTCGCTTGCATTAACTTATCATATACGTGTAATTTCTGTTTTATTTTTAAGCTGGATAATGCAGATGAACAAGCAGCCCAGATCAGAAGGGAACTTGATGGTCGGCTGCAATTGGCAGAGAAAATGGCAAAGGTAAATTATTAACTTTGGCATGCTCTTCCACATTTCCTTCTTTGCCTACATTTCTGTGAGCTGAGTGTTTTGTACAAAGAAAACCAGCATGATTTTATCATTTTCTCTTCTACATGTATACCTCTTAATCTCAAATATCTGAGTGCACATTATTTAAATGGAGCATATTATCCATTTTATGAATCCATTCTTAACATGTGAAATGTTTAAGTTCATTAATAAGTTTTGTTAAAAGATTTTTCCAAAAACAATGCCAGAATTTCTTTACCTGCAGATCTTGAAGAATTTTAATGTTGCACTAAGCAGAATATAATCAGGGAGAAAAATCTCCCTGTGGAATCATATAATATATTCAAAGTATGTAGCATGGTGCCTGGTACATAGTGATGCCAACTAATATTTGATTGAATTATTAAATGCGTGAAAAATATAATTTGAAATATCTAGTGCAGAGTCGACAGGTAAAGCATGTCCCGTGTAATATTGTAGTTATTTTATTTGTGCAGTCACTATTTCTGGAAACAGAGATACATTGCAAACAAAGCCCATGAAGGTTTTTTTTTTTTTGAATACTTAAGATTTTTGGAGAGAATGGAACTTAATTGTCTAAATCATTCTTTAGTGAATTGATGGATTAATTGACTTAATTGGTATAAAAATTTTAGTCCTTCCCGATAGAATTGTGTTTACAGTGCTGTTGACTGCTCTGAGCATAAGATTCTCTCCCTTTCCCTTTGCTAAGCAAAAACTTTGAATATTGGGTGTATAGACTGTCTGTCTCTCTCTGTCTCTCATAAAACATGTACACATCTTTAGTTTACAGCTCAGTGAATGTACGAGTATATATACCCTGTGTTAACCACCTCCCAAATCAAGATAGCAAACCTTACCAGTACTCGAGAAGATATATCCCAGACTCATTTTAACACTTAAATTTTTGTGCTTCTGGAAAGAAAATATATATTTCTGAATATATGATATCTTCAAGAATGCCAATACTATGTTTATCTAAATGCCTATTAAATAAAACAGTAGAAAAAAAATAGAGAAAAGTTTAGAGAAGTTGGGTAATAGGGATGTATTAGTCCATTTCTGTTGCTTATAACAGAAATACCTGAAACTGGGTAATTTGTAAAGAAACAGTATTTATTGCTTACAGTTTAGGAGGCTGGGAAGATCATAGTCCAGGGAACACATCTGGTGAGGGCCTTCTTTGGTAGTGACTTCAGTGATTCAGGCAGAAGCAAGAGATCCTCACTGGATCTTCTTTTAAAGCCATTAGAACCACACCCATGATCACCATTAAACCATCAATGGGTTAATCCATTTACTAGGACATGGTCCTTACAATCTAATCACCTCTTCAAGGCTCCACTTCTCAATGACTATAATAGGATTTCCCATGCTCTTAACACTGTCGCAGTGGAAATCAAACTTTGATAAGTTTGCGGGGACATCCAGTCCACAGTAAGGGATGACAGAAAGTTGTGACAACCAAGCCAGAGGTATATGAGGAAGAATATCCAGGTAAATGAAGGTAAAGGATGCTATGAATTAGGGGCTACTATAGGGTTACTCACATGCAGGGCAATGGTTGAAAGGACAACATACCTTATTGCTGTCCTCTGGATCTCTAAAGGGGCATTGAATCATTCTAGAGATTGAAATGTGGAAATCATTGGATAGACAACAAGTGGCTTGAGCCTATTGGAAGCTTTAAAGAGAAATATACTTTACCAGAAAGCGTAGCCTGTATTGAACCTGACTGGAAGGACATTTTCTTTTCTTAAAGACCTAAAACTAAGGGAGGATCCAGAGAGATGTACCAGATGGTGTGGGGCAGGACGCTAGACCTGTGCTCAGCATTTGGAACTTGCCTACTTGTCTATAGATTGTACCTGAGGCTGTACACATAGTTGTAAATTAACCTTGCTCCTGCAAAGGCCTGGCTGAATATGCAATGCTTTGGAATAAAGTTTATGTAATTTTCTGGAGAGGTACAGGACAGGAAGGAAAGCCTCAGCTGTGTTCTCAAGTTCACATCTGAGGAGAATGTATGTTAATAACCCCTGGGTCTGGGTCAGAAGAAAGGGTTAGTGCTGAACGCACAAAGACTTCTCCTGGAGGGGACCCTACTAGCTTCATCAGAAATGTGGATAAAGTGGAAGAAGTGTGGAGAAAAGTGAAGCTGATGGGTTTGGGGGAGGGAGAAAGAGAAAACAAACTCCCCAAAAAGGATACCTTTCAGTGAAAATATTGATATAGCAGGTTGAGCAGGCTTAATTGCTTTCCACTTCAATTTCACCAGATTGAAGCCATCTTAATAAAATATTTATAGGGCTAATTACAATGTACTGACCTCGTTGCATTATATTCCTAGAGTAATCTTTGAAGCCACAAGGGCAGATGATATCATGAATTTAATTTTATAGATAAGGAGACCAAGGCTTAGGGAAGTTTGCTAACATCATGATTCTTTAACAAGCACATGGCTGTGTCGGGCCTCCCACCCTGGCATTTGACTCCAGAGCCTGGGCTTGCTCTCTCCCACCCCGCTGCCTCTTCAGTCTGATATCCTGAAGTGTGGTTTGTTAAAAGTTAATAGTTGGCAATAAAGAACACAATATAATAACAATAAAACCACAGGGCAGAAATGTCTTTCAAGAGAAGGAAATGTTGGCTTTCATCTTTTAACCAAGGGATAATTAGGAAGTAGTGGTAAAAATGTGGACAGGGTAGAAAGACCTGTGGTCAGAGCCATGATTTCCATTTCTTAGATTTTTAACAGTGGGCAAGTTGTTTTACCTTTTTGAGCCTCAATTTTCCTATCTGTAAATTCATGGAACAAATATTTACTGAACACCTACTAATATGGCCAGGCACTGTCTTAAGCACTTGGAATACATCTAGACAAATGTAACTGTCTTGGGATAAAACAAGACAGAAGTATTCCTGCCATGCCCTGGTGGAGCATACAATTTATTTGGAAGAGCCCGGCAACAGGCAATAAATGTGCCACGTAACTGAGTTGTGGAAGGAGATTATTGCTACTAAGAAAATAGATCAGAGAAAGTGAGATCAGGAATACAGGATGGGTAGGGTTGTGATTATAGCTTTTAGCAAAGTGGTCAGGGTAGGTCAGTTCTTGGCAATACTATCCAGTTTCTCAAGCCAAAAAACTTGGAATCACCTTTTACTTTCTTCTTTCTGATACCTCATGCAAAACTTATCAGGCAATCATTTGCATCTACATTGACAGTGTTTCCAGAATCTGACAGCTACCATCCTCTCCTTTCTGCTCTGGTCCGGTCATCATTGCCTTTCCCCTGGATACTTTTTCTGTTCTTTTAGCTAGTCTTCTGGCTTTTACCCCTGCCCCCACGAACACAGCAGTCAGTGATCATCTGCACATGACCTTGTGATGGTTCTCAAGTCGCTAAGAGTGAAATAACAAGTTCAGACAGTGGCCTGCAAAGTTCTGTGTGATCTGCTCTTTGTCACCCCTCTGACCTCGCTGTCCACTAAGCTCTCACCTTGCTGAATCCACTTCAGCTACGGAAGCCTCCTTGCTCTTCCTGCCACAGTGTCTTTGCCCTGACTCCTCCTCTTGCCTGCAGCAATCTTCCACTGACGTTCGCATGGCTTGTTCTCCATTTCAGTCATGATCTCCAGAGAAACAGAACCAGTAGGACATGAGATAGATATATAGATACAACGAATAGGTAGATATAATATTATGAAATAGATATTTTATATATAATATATATATGTATGTATGCATGTGTGTGTGTGTGTGTGTGTGTGTGTGTGTATATATATATATATATACACTCTACATATATACAGAGAGAGAGAGAGTGACTAACTGATTGATTTCAAGAAATTGGCTAATGAGCTTGTGGGAATTGTCAAGTCCAAAATCCACAGGGCAAGCTGGCAGACTGGAAATTCAGGTAAGTGTTGGTATTGCAGTCTTGAGTCCAAAATCTGCAGGGCAGGCCAGCAGTCAGGAAGCTCAGGCTGGGCTTCTGTATTGCAATGTTGAGTCAGAATTGCTGCTTCTTCGGGAAATTTGGCTTTGCTTGTAAGCCCTTCAGCTGATTGAATGAGGCCCACCCACATATCGGACGGCAATCTGATTTACTGAGTCTACTGATTGTAAATGTTAATCACGTCTAAAAAAATATCTTCCCAGCAACATTGATTGGAGTTTGACCAAACAACCAGGCATCATAACCTAGCCAAACTGACACACAGAATTGTCATACTCCCTCATGTACTTTAATGCTCAAAGGTCATCATCTCCCCATTAAGATCTTCTCTGGCCATTCTCTTTCAAGTCTCAGCCCCTTTCTACCACTCACTCCGTGTCACTATTCAGACTTTTTCTCCATAGCACTTACCACTTTCTACCATATGAAACGATTTTTTTATTTATTATATCAATCTCTTTACAGTAAAATATAGGCTCCATGATAGCACAGGGTGTTTGTCCTTTAACTTCATGGTTATATCCCAGGGGCCTTGAGCAGAGCATATAGCAGTCAGTGAATGTCTTTCCATGACTGAATCTTCACATGTTGGCATATTGTCATGAGACAGCGCAGGCCCTACAGAATTCCTGAATTATTTCTAGGACTCCCTCCTTTCCCTTCCACTCAAGGGCCTGCTCGAATTCAAAGCGAGAGAGGTTATGAATATTTGAAGAATAACTGTGAATCTGCTCCAATTTATAACAAAAAATTGAAACACCTTAGTATGTTAGTTGTGATTGGGACCAGTGTTACAATAGTAAGTAGTTTACTGGATGCCACGATCCTGAAATTGTTGTTTTCATGTATATTATGTATTAGGATTGCCAGTGAGCTATGCTGATCAGAAGACTAAATTAGAACATGTAAACTATTAGTATATGCTTTATAAGAGTTACTCACAGTTAAACAGCTAGAAAAAACCTGATTCAATTCTAATTTAAAAGATCAGATTTAACATGTATACTTGTACAATTGGTTGTTTCCAAGTAAAAGGCCACACAAGTAGGTTAAGTAAATTGATGATATACTATCAATAAACCTGAAAGCTTTAAAACAGAGTTGTGAGATTTCTTCAAGTAAAAAAATTTATTCTGTCTAGTATGGTTTTATTCCCTGAAAAGTCTGAAAATATTGATAAAACAGTTTTGGTTATGCCTGCCATTCCCCTCTTTGGCAGATGATAGTGAATGAAGTGTTTTTAACTAAATCTAAATAGAAGTAGGTTATTTTTTTTTTAAGTGCTAATGCTAGGTTTTCTATAAAGTAACACCTTGGAAGTTTTAAAATAAAATGGTGCATCAGAATTTTCAACACATGATATATTTTCCTTTTGCTTTTTTAAAAGGCAGAATTATGGCTTTTGTACAAATAAAAAATGAACACATTAACTATTTCATTCAATGCGTAATTAATGAACAAACCAGTTAGATGTTGAAACCAGTCCAAACAGCATTTGAAAAACTAGGTGTTTGGGGGCATTGTTAAGATGAGATTCATGGTTGGATCCTAAAATGGTTAATTTCCAACACAGATTTACACTATAACCACTAAATTATTTTACTCACCATTATGTGTATCTTTTCTAAACAAAATTCTGAAAGGTAACATGCAACTTTACTGTCTGGAGCCTTTACTCAATGTGAACAGTAAGCTGAAATAAGTGCATTTCTGTACATGATCATTGTATTACCTTCACCCCATATGGCATTGAAAGGACCTGCCCTGTCAATTTTTTGCCTTATTTCTGGGTTTTGGATGTTTTCTGACAGCTTTTAAAGTGAGTCCAAAAATGTAAAAGTATATTTTTATGGCTTATTTTCCTCCCCCGCCCCTTTGCTTATGTTGGGAAAAAAAAATCATTACAAACAATATTTTTTCGCCCAAAGGAATCCAAGGATAGTTATGTATTTTTCCTAAGGATGCAAATTTACTATTTTGGAATGTTGCTTCAAACTATATAAAAGTGTTAAAAAAGGATACTTAAGAATCTTCTTTGGGAAAGTTAATTTTTAATGTGGATGTTTAATCTCTCTGTCACAATAAATATGCAATTTTAATGTTGATTATATGTGAATTATTTTTAAAAGAAGTATGTGAAGTTTATTGGGAGGAGGGAGAAAAACTGCTGGCCTGAGACTCTGGGACTCATTGGTGAAGGGTGCCAGCTGTTCCTTCTCATCCCATGAATGAACTGGTACAAGCGAGGCAGAGACTAGGTACAGGTTGACAAGAGCAGTGTGGACGTGTTCCAGTCATACCCGAGATGTGGATTTCTTAGGTTAGGTTTTGAATGATGCCAAAGGAAACAACAGTAACGGTGGTGATTTTCTGGAGCATTAGGCAGGCATTTGAAAGACGGCTGCTTTAAGCTGTCATCTACCTGGCCAGTTATGTATGGTGTGGGTCATGTGATGCCAGGCTTGATGTGGTAAAGCTAAGCATATATACCCTCTGTCTGTAAGAGAGATTGGCAAAGATTAAAGAGCAGCCAAGAGTATGAGGAGGAATGTGCTCTAACTTGCTGTTTGTGAGAATATGAATTTGTACAGTCTTCTCTAAGGACAATTTGGTACTATCTATCTAAATATCAATATTTGGAACGTCCTTTTAACAGAATGAAAGAAACAAAAATAGATTGCAGAGATACAAGAATTGAAAGGCAATGCTCATGTGATTCAGAAAGAAAATAGAACCTTCCAAACTGAGATTGTTACTTTCTTTTTCACTTAACAGCTTTTATCATAAATTGGCCATTTGCTTGAAAACAAATTATTCTAAACCTTTAGTAAAAAACTGGATTTATGGCCATAAGGGATCTGGGCACATTTGTGTGATGTGAAAATTACTAATTTGACCATGTTATTATTCAGTAATATGGGTTTTTTTAATGTGAATGCTTATGTATAAAAAGCATACCCTCCCAACAATGCACATCGGTGCTAAGAAAGAGAGATATTGTTAAAATGTTTGTTTCCTAACTCACAATCAGTATATCCTGAACATGTTCTTATAGCCCAGTTCCCCAAGCATTTCAAAGTTAACAGTGACTAATTAGGGTTCATCTGTACACTAAAATATCTTACGTGCATGTTTTCAGAGTTCACTTTTCCATTAAGCAAATCTTGTCAGAAATAAAGCTAATGTGAAAATATATATAATGTTATTCATTTTGTACCACCATGATCCTCAGTAAGATACATAAGGTATCTTTAAACATAATGAAAACTGCCAGAGCCTGAAGCTTTTACAGCCTGGAGACAAAAGCAGGATAAATATGTTAATTGTGTCATAATTTCTAGACAGTGGGATGTTTGCATCATATAATATTTTGTAATGAAATTAAAATATGACTTGTATTACATTATTATTTTTAAAATTATTTTCAAGGAAAGAAAATTCCCCAAATTTATAACAAAAGAAATGGAGAATATGTACATAGAAGAGTTGCGGTCTTCAGTGAATTTGCTAATGGCCAATTTGGAAAGTCTTCCAGTTTCAAAAGGTGGTCCAGAATTTAAATTACAAAAATTAAAACGTTCACAGAATTCTGCATTTTTGGACATAGGAGATGAGAATGAGATTCAGCTATCAAAGTCTGACGTGGTGTTGTCATTCACTTTGGAGGTAAGTCGCTTTAGCTCATGCTCACCTCTGACGGCATAAATGAATTTCTGCTGACCTTTGTGGTAACTTGTAGAATTTAAAGCAGGGTAATATATTTTGAAGATGCCAAATTATTCTTTGTTGGTCAATCGGGTTGTATATGCAAATGTATGCAAATTTTCCTTTGAACATAACAGCAGTATTAGGATTAAATAATGAAATAATAAAAGTTTTGAGGCAAGTCTTCTTTATGCCAGTTAGGCTAGTGTAATTTCATTGATAACATAAGCATCAAAACGCACTTGGGTGGAAATAAGATTTAAACATCTAATTGAATTCTCTGTAATTTGAAAACTCCTTCGAGGCTTTTGGTTAACCTTGTTTTTAATCTGCTTCACCAAGGGGATTATCTTTCTAGAATCAAATGAAATAAACTGGGTATAATGCACAATATTGGGTACTGTAGATGATAAGGAGAAAATTCTTCCTTTCCAGAACTTACATCTTCATAATAGGCACAGTAAATATTACAAAGAAAAACAAATGTCATGCATTTAAAATTTTATTCCCCAAAACTTCAGTGTTTCATTCTTTTTATACAAATCACTGGAAACCAAAGATACTTGATACTCTTAATACAGCTACCTGTTGATGTTTTTCATGATTACATTTCTTTATTGCTAATCTATGTATGTGGGCTAATCTAGGTATCTATGTCTATACACTTCCACACATATCACAAACATCTTTAATTTCCAGGAGGTCTTATACACCTCCACACACACCACAAACATCTTTAATTTCCAGAAGAAAGAATGTATGCGAAGCACAGGATTAAAGATTATATCATAAAATGAGGACTGTAAAGTCATTCTTAGGCTTAAGCTCCAGCTTTTTTCCCTCTATAATTTTTGTTCTATAAGTAAATAGTAGCACTGTGAAGCTTAAGTTTATAGCTCTCCCAAAACCTATATTGAAGCTTGTAACTCCTTCCTTATATTGTTCTGCTAGTTTCCAGCACTGCTGTTTGCGTTTGCTGATTGGCAGAGAAAAGCATGTACAGTCTTAGGTACAGTTTGAAATTTCTTTGTTGATGCTTGACGGACTTAGTTTATGGCAAAAAACAACTACAAAAAAAAATCGCAGATGTCTAGTTTCCTTTTTTCTCCATTTATTTAATTCTAAGATAAAGTCAGTGCTTGAGGATAAGTCAATTGCCTCTCACTTTCTTAACTTCCAAGCTAATGATTTCTTCGTAGGTTAATAGATTAAACAGCGTCAGAGTAGAAATATTTGGCTTTCTTCTTACTCAAGGCTCAGTTTGGGGCTTACCTAATGACTTTGCCAAATGGCTTTGCTACTGGGTTTCTTCTCTATCTCTTCAGCCTCATAACATAAAGATGTTTAATTTGAAGCTACATAGTATATTGCACGTGGAATTTTCTCATCATTCCTTCCTCAGATCCCCTGCTTACCGAAATAAAATGGGCCAACTCTTTTTTCTTCTTTTTCTTTTTTTTTAAGGTTTTGTACAAAACAAAATCAATCATTTAATTATAGAATATCTTTTTCTAACAAGAGTTTGGCATTTAAATTCATTGATGGAAAAAATAATTTGTAGAGCATATAATTTTTATGATGTATGCATCTACCATATTTAAACATTCAGCACTCAAAACAGTTCAGAACATTTTCTTTTTTCTCTATTTTTCAAAAATCTTAAACAATTTTACATAATAAACTTCTTATGAATTCTATTTTTTCTTTTGAAAACAAAATTAGGCTGATGAGTCAGTGTTTAAATAAAACTATGAATTGTTATTCTGTGCTTTACTGCCAATATGTTAAAGAAGGCTGTTCAGTTAGCAATATAATGTTAGGTATACGAGCTAAAACTTTCTTTTGCATGGTCTGAGAAGTTTGCATATTTTTAAAATTGTTTTGACGTCTTCTATTGCTATGTCTATCACAAGGCTGATGTTTTCCTACCACAGCATAATAAAAATCTGTTCTTCGGTACCCACAGTATTTTAAGTAGGAGTTATATGTCCAGAAACAAAATGAAATCACATTAAGTGACAGCTACCAGGTGCATATTTGTAGGACACCTGAGGGAATAGACTAGGTACCCTCTAGCCACAGGCCCTGTGACATCAGCCAAGCTAAGCTGAATAATTATTCCTAGGCCATTAAGCAAGCCTAGGTCCTTAGACCCCAGATTTTAGCTGCAGAAAACTCTGAGAGGCAAGCAGTTAATTCAATTTAAAGCTCTCACATTTCATTAGTCAGGCTTAGAATTGGTCCAGTGGAGAAGGAATGAAGTGCAGATTTGAAAAATGCTGCTCAAATTTCATCCTCTTTTTAAAACTGCTACCCATCCTCTCTCCTTCTCCCACCACACTTGGTGTTCCCTTACCAAGCTTAGTTTTTGCCCCCTTTTCATGTATCAAAAAGCAGCAGTTAGCCATGCAGGATTTCTTTTGGGTGTCTCCATTCATGAAACCTTCAGAAGGAAAAATAAAGCAAGAGATAAAGTAATCCACAGAACACCACAATGATATGTTAAATATTTAAGTAAGACTAGAAAAACAGATGTTCATCTATGAATTATGAGTTTGTAAGTTGTATGGGGAATGGTGTCAGTGGCATTAATATATTTATTTGATTTTTCACACTTAGTTTCTTCATTGATATTTGACTAGCAGACTCTGTAACTTTCTCTGTATGTGGTCATATATGCTCCTCAATTTCACCATATTGCTCAGCATCATTTTCTCACAAACTACACATGCTTAAGTGTCACATAACTCTGTGGTCAATATATTGCACAGAAGCATGTTATCTAGTTTCATATTCTGTCCATGCTTCCCTTTTTGCTTGTAGGACAACTTTGTCTATTTTATCTTTGTTGTATCAGCCACAGAGAGATTGGGGAAGAAAAGATGAAATATGGATCAATTTTATTTTCTGTAGTTCCATTATCAAGTTTTGCTGGAAATTGGTTGAAACGGTTACCTAAAATTGGGTTAGTTGATGGTCCGTGGAATTCTTGGCTGTCTTTATCACTAGTGATTGAGACTAGCTATGTTTTATTTTCCTTTTGGAAATCGTGTTTCTAGAATTGTGTTGTTTCATTAACATGTATAGATTCATCACAGAAGTTACATCTTTGGAAAGTGGCAATTCTGTAGGATAAGACATTCCCAGCACAGTAGGGAGTATTGTTTTGAGGAAAAGAATGCTGTTTCTCAAGTTGTATGTTTTAGGAGGTCCTGTTTATAGTAGCTTTTAATGGAGGTGACAGAAATATTATTAAGTAGACCCTTCATTTCTTCTTTCTTGCACTTTGGCTCTTAAGTATACTGCAGAAAGAGGTATAGTATAAACAATAATATTATGAAATATGAACCATTGCTCTTAAGATTTCTAGATTTATCTGTGGTACACGATTCTGTTGTTTTATATGTTTTAAGTGATTACCACAAGAATGATTGTGTTTTGTAATGATGAATATGCTAATTATCCTGATTTGATCATCACATATTGTACATATTGATATTCAACTCTGTACACCATAAATATGTATAATCAATTATGTTTCAGTAAAAAAATTATCATTAAATTAAGAAGTCGTTGGAGTCATGGTGGTAAGTAAGTCCAAATGTAGCTGGCTTTTAATTGATATGGTTATATATTTCATTTGTGTCAGCTTCTGGTTAGTTTTATTTGTATAAGGATCTAACTAATTTTAATATTGCTAACAAGCTTTAGTCATTAAAAATGCATAACTTCTTTTGCTTATTTTCCTTAGTCGGGATTTAGTACTTCTCCCTAATTTCCCTGAGTATTAGAGCAGCTGTGAAAGACGTTACTATTATCTACCAATTCTGTTAATTCTTAGTCTGTTTTCAGTTAAGTCCTCATTTTTATTCATATGTTGGCATTCATTTCAGTGTGACAAAATGATAAAAGCCCTGGTTAAAGAAGGAACCCTATTCTGAGTTTGACCTTTTATTTCTCATTAAATAATTGGGTGACCAGTTTCCCCTATGTTTTATGAAAAATAAATAAAACAAAAACAAAATATGCATTTGTATTTACAAACGTTAACTCTTCTCTTGTACCAGAGCTGAAAGGAAGAACAGTTCCTTTAAGGTGGTTTGTTTCTTTGATACCTTTTGAATCAAGATTCATATCACAACTCTGTGAAAAATGTGATGACTTTAATAAGGAGTTAAGTGATCGATTGGTGTTTTGGTAGATACTTTGAAAATTTTGATAGCTACATGACATAAATGCTATTATTCTTATTTGTACAAATACAATATTATATCAATAAAGAAATTAATATACATACACAAAAATGCCTTTTAATCTTATATTATAAATTTTGAGAATTTAGAAAAGTTCATCATGCAAACTTTGAAAAAAATCACAGCAAGTAATATGCATATTTTATTTATACATTCAATAAGAATGTTAGGTTACAATATTTTAAAATTGGCAACCTTTTAAACAAACGTAAAAAGCACACTTGAAAAAAACACATCTGTTTCCTTTTCTCTTAGGAGTTAAAGATATGTAAGGAAGATCAGTTTTTTCACCCTTTCCTAGTGTACTCCATTAAATTAGTGCATGCCTTTAATGGATAGAAAAATTATTTTTCACCAAGTTGGTATTAAAGTGTTCAGTGGCAAATTATGCTTTCTATATTATTTTGAAGATAAGGTATACAGTGACCAAAACCAAAATCCGTTTATAAATAGTAATAGTCATATTAAATAAGTGAATATAGAAAATTTCTGATATCACATATTGATATCAGTGAATTGGTATGATGATGACAATGTATACCAGTAATAAATACTATATTACTTTATATGGAACTCAACATGTACTCCTGTTATCATCTTTACTGAATTTATATTTGCAATTCTGTTTTACTTAGTGCAGAATTGCCTTAATGTGTTATGGATCTGAGTTTAAGTTTTATTTAATTCACAGTGCTTATATTTAGGGTCTTTAACCTTACTTTTGTTTAATAGCTGGCAGGAAATAATTCTTTTTTTTTTTTTTCCTTTTTGTCTTTTTTCATGTCCGGCAACGGATCACAACCCTCAGTGTTGCGCCCGGACCGGGACCGGCCACGGGATCGCAACCCTCGGTGTTGCTCCCGCACCTCGCTCAGCCAGTGAGCGGGAACTGGTCTGTATGTGGGATCCGAACCCTCGGCGGGAGCGCCACCGCACTCCCAAGCGGCGCACTGTAGCAGTGCGCCACCAGGCCGGCCTCAGGAAATAATTCTTCATTAAGATATTTCTTATTTCTTCATAAGATTTGACTTCCCCCTTATCTATGAGTAGAGGTGGATTATAAAGAAGATAAAATAGCAGTGATGTTACCATGTAACAAAACTTTGTTTTTTCAATTTTATCAATTGGTCTTCTTCATTGCTGTTCATGCTGCTATTTCTGTATTTTGCTGAATGCTATCAACTTGATGTATTATTTTAAAATTGTTTTATCTTCAGATTGTTATAATGGAAGTGCAAGGTTTGAAGTCAGTTGCTCCGAATCGAATTGTTTACTGTACAATGGAAGTGGAAGGGGGAGAAAAACTGCAGACAGACCAAGCTGAAGCCTCAAGGCCACAGTAAGCTCGTTGAAAAAAAAAATGTGTTGGTTGTTTTGTTTGTTGTTTTTGTCTGCTCCCAAAGAAACGTGCTGTATGTAATTTATTTGCAGAACTGTATAGTATTATACTCTGAAACTGCCATTTGGCTACCTGTGTCTCAACTGTGTTAGAATCAGTGTGCACCTTTCTGGATAATGATATTATAATTAGAGCCATGGCAGAATCCCTGCATAGCACAAACAGAAAAACTAACATGCAAATATGAAGCTAATCACTAGGCAATAAAACGTTTGAAAGTCATTTACAAGAGCAGCATATGTTATTTAACAGGTAGTGTGTAATCCACTTATTAGAATTGTACTCTCTTAGCTTTTTCATTTCTACATGTTATAGTTCTGTGGTGACGTGAAGGTAGATACCACTGTTCTGCACTGTGATTTGGAATACTTAGTGACAAGGCGGGAGTTAGAGAAGCAGTTTATGACCAGTGTATGACCACCACCTGTTCTCATCATTGCACCTGCTCTTCCTCTACCTGCAGTCTTCTTCCCTCTTATCTTTGTATAAGTGGATCCTTGGCACTGAGAATCTCCACTTAAACATCACTTCCTGAGAATAATCCTTCCCTTTAGGTAACAGAAAGCAGATATTTTCTTGTTCATCAGTTTTTAATTTTTGAACTGACATGTTTCTCATCTGTTAATTTAGTATTGTGTCTCCCTCTGAGAAAAGGGCAGAAATCTTATCCTATTTAGTCTTAAATCCTAGTACCTAATAGGCACTCAGTCAGAATTTATTAATACAGTTGATTGAGCTTATTTTTGTGACTTATTCACAGTAAATATTTGAAGGTAATATATTAGTGTATTAAAAAAGTTGTGCAGTCATCACCACCATCAATGTTAGAACATATTTATACCCTTAAAAAGAAACTCTTTATTACTTAGCTATTTACTCCCAATTACCCCAGCCCTAATTTACTAATTTACTTTCTGTCTCTATAGATTTGCCTATTCTGCACATTTTATATAAATAGAATTATATAGTATGTGCTCTTTCGTGACTGGTTTTTCACTCAACATAATGTTTTCAAAGTTCATCCATCTTGTAGCATGTTTCAGGACTTCATTTTTTTAATAGTAGAATAATATTCCATTGTATGTATATATCACACACACACACACACATATTGTATATCTTTTCACCTGGGTTGATAAACACTTAAGTTCTTTCTACCTTTTGGCTATTGTGAAAAATGCTACAATGAATATTGGTGTAGAAGTATCTGTTTGAGTTCCTATTTGTAAGATTTTGCATATATACCTGGGAGTAGGGTTTCTGGGATATATGGTAATTCTGTGTGATCTTTCTGAGGAGCTGCCAAACTGTTTTGCACAATGCCACACCATTTCCATTCCCACCAGCAGTTTATGAGGGTTCCAGTTTCTCTACATTTTCATCAATATTTGTTATTTTTTATTTTATTTTATTTTTTATTTTTATTTTTTTTGTGACCAGTAGGGGGATTGCAACCCTTGGCTTGGTGTCGCCCGCACCGCGCTTGAGCGCACTGGCCATCCGTATGTAGGATCCAAACCCGTGGAGGGAGCGCTGCTGCACTCCCAGCGCTGCACTCTCCTGAGTGCGCCACAGGGCCGGCCCAATATTTGTTATTTTTTGTGAGGGGTGTGTGTGTTTTAAAATCTTCCTGTTGGATGTGAAGTGGTATCTCATTGTGGATTTGATTTGCATTTCCCTAATGATGTTGAGCATCTTTTCATGTGCTTTATTAACCACTTATATATATTCTATGGAGAAATGTCTATTCAAGTCCTTTGCCTATTTTTATTTGAGATGTTTGTCTTGTGGTTTTTAAGTTATGAGTTACTTATATTTTAGATACTAGACCCTTATCATATATATGATTGGCAAATATTTTCTCCCATTCTGTAGGTTTTTTCACTTTTGAAGCACAAATTTTAATGAAGTCCAATTTATTTCTTCCTTGTTGCTTGTGCTTTTTGTGTCATAACTAAAAATCCATTGTCAAATCCAAGGTCACAAAGATTTACCCTGTGTTTTCTCCTAAGACTTTCATAATTTTAACTCTCATATTTAGGTTGATGATCCATTTTAAGTTGATTTTTGTACATTATGTTTGGTAAGGGTCCAAATTTTTTCTTTCGTTTGTGACTATCCAGTTGTCTCAGCACCATTTGTTGAAGAAACTATTCCTTCCCTTCTAAATATTTTCTGCACTCTTTTTGAAAACCAGTTGACCATAGATACATGAATTCATTTCTGAACTCTCAGCTCTATTCTATTGATCTGTATGTCTGTTCTTATGCCAGGACCACACTGTCTTGATTACTGTTGCTACATAGTAAGTTTTAAAATCAGGAGCACGAGTTTTCCAAATGTTCTTATGTTGTTTTTCAATATCATTTTGATTAGTCTGAATTTCTATATGCATTTTAGGATCAGTTTATCAATTTCTGCAAAGATTCTGCAAAGTTCCCTGGCTGAGATTCTGACAGAGATTTTGTTAAATCTGTAGGTCACTTTGGAGAGTATTGATATATTAACAGTAATTTCTTTCATCAAGGTGCTTTTGATCAGTGAAACATGTTATTTGCATAGTAAATACAGTCAATAGAAGAAGCTTCTCAGCTGCAGGAATTACAAGACACAGGCCCCACCATACTACCCCAGTGGCTGAGGGAATTGAGGTCTTGTCACTTCTGAAACCCATTGGAAGCACACTAGTGTATACCACTGCTCACTTGTTGAGAAGCTCTTTTATGACACTTATATTAGTTTACTTAATCTACCCATTAGTCTATGAGATGTTGAAGGAACGCAACTGCCCTGAGAATCTCAATGCCATATTTTATTCTACAGAATCCTTTTTAACAGTTTTGTTAGGTGAAATTCATATGAAATTCACTCCTTGCAAGTTAGATGATTTTTAGTAAATTTATACATTTGTGCAGCTGTCATCACAATTCAGCTTTAAAGCATACATATCACTTCAAAAAGTTCCATCATGCACATTTGCAGTCTATTCCTGCTCCTACTCCAAGTTCCAGGAAACTACTCACCAGTTTTCAAACTCTATAATTTTACTTTTCCTGGATATTTTATATAAATGGAATCATATATATAGTCTTTGAATGTGGCAATATATAGTCTTTGTATGTGGCTTTTTTCATTTAGCATAATTTCTACAAAATCTATTTAATTGATTCTTAAATATTTAGTCAGTGAAATTACTTGAATGAAATGAATTGACTTTTATCTGAATAGTTACCTTATTTTTATACTTTTTTCGCAAATTTATAAGTTTTCACAGGTTGTTGCTTATTAAATTTTTTATATAATGTACTCATAAAGAGATTCCGATAGTAGAGAACATGTAAGTGAAAAATTTAGATAAAATACTTGGAAATCAAGAGAAAATATTATAGTAAGCCCCCAGTACTCTTTTTTATTACTCTTTCCACAAGAAAATTTTACTTAAATGGCCTTTCAGTATTTTCTCATTAACTTTTAAAATGAATTAAAAGATTTGTATTTATCATTGTATCCTAAGGGCAGATTACCTTAAAAATGTATCCCATGAATGCTCACCAACTACAGCTTTTTCCTGAGCTTATTTTGCACAACAGGAAAGAGATTCTTTTCCTCATCACGGTAGTGAATTATGCCTTAGACACGTTTTCTAAATTTTATTGCTTCAACAGTTTGTGCTTTGTTGGAGATCAGTTCATCCTTCTGTCTGATACTAATTAATGTGCCTTATTTAGTCTGTATTTCCAATAAATTTAATCACGATTTCAAGCCATTACCCACTTCATTCCTGTAGTTCAGATTTCCTGCCAGCAATTAGGTAGAAACAGCATGTGAGGTTGATACATAACTTAGAATATAGGACCTGGGATCTAATAAAACTGGCATTGATAGACAAGTTTGATTCATAAAGAATGATAGGCAATCTAATTTGTTAAATTTGGGTTTTTTAAAATTTTTTAATATAGAGAAGGGAATGTGGATAAACTAAATTTTTCGGTTATGGGAGAAACTCTAGATGGATTTTTAAGTCATTGTTTCAGTCAGTGAACCAAAAAAAGTTTTGTCCTCTGTGAATGAGGTATAGAAGCACTGTTGCTACACTTTTATGTTGCTACACTTTTATGATTTTTTTTTTTACCGTTTCCAAGCATTTTATTTATTTCTGTTTTAATTTTAGCCCATACCACCTAAAAAGGGAATGGAGTTATAGTAAAAGAAATGACAAGCTGTTGGGGGGGAATGGGAGTTGTTATGATCATATAGTAATCACAAATTTCCTGATATGTTCTCATGTATAAAGCACATTCTCTACATGTGGTGAACATCTTTTCAATGCCTAAACAAACACATGAGCTAATAATACCCTAGAAAGATTAAGATAGATCCTGGGGAAATAAAAGCAAGGAAATTGATTATTAAATACAAATAGGGAAGAACATATAGCATGAGACTGAACCTCTTAACAAAATTTTAAGTGCACAGTGCAGTGCCACAATAAAAACAAATGTGCTGATAACTGGAACAGTGAATGAAATATTGGTTACATTTGTTTATTAAAAGACAACTACTAGGAAGCAACACTGTGTTTTTACCATGTGGCCTGTCTTGCCTTCATCCCATAGTGCTGTTTTATTAAAGGTGTTTAAAGGTTAATAGGGCTCTGTTCCCCAGACACCTGAAAGTAATAAAAGGCAAAAAGCAGTAAGAAAAAAATGAATTGCATCATTAGAGAAACATATTTATGGACATTAGGACAGAACATTCTTCTACCTCATGAAAATGGTGGAAGTGCTGTCTCCAGTGCTTATTTCTGGAAACTTAAAATTCTTAACCACAAGTTTAATAATCTGCCAAACTGTTAAAAGAATATTGCAACAACAAATGGAAAGCATATCGGAATGACAAGGTACTCAGACAAGTGTTTGAGAGATTAAATAGACTGCATATAAACCAAGAGAAGTTCACCATGCTTTTTTAAAGCATATAAGTTTTCATTTTAATTTAATAATATCAGAATTATTTTTGAAGTATAATTCATTAGCCAGCTATTCTTACAGACTAGAGATAGAATATGCTACATGTTTATATGACCTATCAAAATGTATGCCCATTTTTAATGAACCGAAGGGAAAAAACATTCAAACTGCACAAAAGTTTTGTCTCTTCTCATTTCTGTCTCTCAAATCATGACAGATTGCTTCCTCTTACATAAATAAATTCACTATAAGTAACATTTCTCTAAGACTGATACACTGCTGGTGCAGAACAAAATGAAACCTGAAGAGGCAAACACTAGCTGACAGAAATTATATTTATTGAGAATTTATTTGTAAGTAAAGGAGGCTAATCTGGGGATCATCATAATTGGAGACATCTGAACTAATGAGAAAATATGATGGATTAAGATTCCTGTTGCTGGCTAAAAAGTATTTGTAAGCTCCAGTGAAAAACAGCAGGGAGAGAGTTTGGGAGAAATTTTATATAATTATGATTATTAACATTTCTGTGGTAGATTTGCAGCTTGTAAATAACTTCCCTTATATTCTATGACTCTTTTTCAGAGCAACATTTTGTAGTTAATGTTATTATTTGACTTATGTAACCAATTATTGACAGGATTAAATTTGTCAGACGTAAGTAGCAAACTTAATTTTTATCCCAGCACTATCCTCATATACTTTAGAATTTCCCTTCCATACCTCTGGAAGGCATCTTGGCAGATACCATACCTTTTCTGGTCACTTTCAGATATTAAATAACATGTTCAGGTATTAAAATTTTCAGACCAGTTTAAATCAAAATTTTTACACATTTCAAAACTTTTTCCTTTTCTTCCAGCTCACCCAGAAACCTGTCGAGGGGAAACATACTCTAGTTGTTCATTCCACTCTTCTTTTTTTGCTGCTCATTTCCTTTCTACACCTTTGGGTTGAGTTTGGGAAGAGGGGAAGAAAAGAAGGGGAAAATGTCTGTGCGTGTGGGTGCTCTATGTAGTTCTCACTCGGTTGGCAGATGCCTTCTGTCATGGCAAGTGTCCACGTGCAGCATTTCTTTGGTGCAGTTCTTCAGAGACTCCCTGCTGCCAGGGTCTTCTGACATCACACCATTCCCTCATAGAATGACACATCCTGTGGCTGCCCTCTTTCCTCCTCCCCTGAGCTACTGGTTTAGTATCATAACTCTTTTCCTGCTTGCATTTTATTTCCTTAGCAGATGGTTCAAATAACTTGGAATCTCCTTAAAGACAAAGACTAATATTATACTCCTGATTCCCCCCTGGCACCAGCCAGTAATACGGCTTAGTAGGTGCTTGGTGATCTAATGGAAGTGCTTTCTTTATGGTTTACAGTATTTAAAAAATAAAGAGTCTCCCAGTAGGTCTCAGGGTATTATACCTGGCCATCACCTGCTCAGATGAGCAGGAAGTCTAGTTCTTGTTCTCCCATCCCAAGCTCCTATTTTTCTAGAAATTCCATGGAAAACATATTTATGTTAACGGGCCAGTTCTTTTTCTTACATGGGCTCACGTTAGGCTGGAGTTCCATGATCATTTCCAAATGCTTGCTATCCTGTCTGGAACAGTGTTTTTCCAACTGAGATGTGAGACTATCTGGATAAACACGACACGTCCCAAGAGATATATAGGCACAAGTATAGTTTCAGTAGAATTGACATATGAATCCTCTTATTCCATAAGTACTCTTTCCTGAATCTCTTCTGTCTGGGAAAGGGCCTGCTATGTGCAAGTTCTCTTTCTCAACCTCCTTTTCATGGTTGCCCTTCTCCTACTTTACAGAAGAAAGGTACACTCTTACCCAACTTAAGTCTTACTGTAGTTCTTGTCCCAGAGTGGAAAAACGTTCACAGTACCATCAAAGGAAATGTATAATAGTAACTGTTAGTTTTGAGAAAAGTAATTGATGATGTAATAAATCCTTCTGCAAATTAGGTGACTTCTACTACTTTGCTTTCAACAAAGTAGATGATTTATTCAAGTGTTCAACTGCTAAATAATTAAAACATAGCTTTTACTTATTAATTGTTGTATGATTTGAGAACATTTAAATAGGAAAGAATGAAACAAATTGATGGATATTGCTATAATGATGCCCCCATCTACTTATTTTCTCAGAGTTTGCAACAGAAAAAAACAAAACCTGGATTAGCATGGATGCCAAACTCTGTCTCAATTTAGAGTTAAGTAATAGTCATGTTACCCTGATATGATCATTATGCAGTGTGTACATGTGTTGAAACATCACATGTTAACCCAGAAATATGTACAATTATTGTGTGTCAATTATGAATAAAAATTTTTTAAATGTTAAAAAAAGTAATAGTCATCTGTAGATACGTGAACTAAATAGAAAAAATAGCACTTATTTATTTCATTAAGATGCATATCTCATAAACTAATTTTTATATTTATTTTTAATACATATTTGTGATAAATATATTTATTTTAAATCACTTGGGTACTAGAGTAATTCTAATAAAAACTCAGCTTCAGGAATATTTAGTACTAGAGTCTTATGATCAGAAAAAAATAAAAATTTAATATATAAATCGAATACAGATAATTATGATAGAGTCATTAATAAAACATGTATAAGCATTAAAATATATTACAGTAGGGTAAAACTCTGTTTCCAAAAGAAGTCAGAGTGAGAGTTCAAGGAAAAAAGAAATAATGTAAATTTCTGTTTAAAAAAAGAGTTTTATAGTATTTTTTAAGTGGGTGGTTATGGGACCATATTGCTACAGTAGTTAGATTCCATTGGCTGTACTTAAGAGTGATAACTCACATTTTTATGTAAAATGTCAGTGTTTATAATGCACCAGAAATTATACCCCTTGCAACTCTAAATTTACATTAAAAATTTCTACATGTTCACTTAAAAGAAGAGATTATATAATTTTTCAAAATTATTTTAGGAAGTGCATGAGAATAAGTTTGAAGGCTGCTTTTCTAGGACATGCCGTGTATGGGAGCCAGAACTAAGTCCTGAGGTCAGAAGACTTTACTCTTGTCTTGCAGACTGCTTAACCCATACAGTGAGAGGAAATGCCTTGATCCTTAGCTGCTGCCACCCTTACATATTGAGCTCAGTGCGACACTCCAGGAGATACGCTTGCAGCTACCTCCATGCTGCTGATTCAAATCTTTACCAAATCAGGCCGGGGTCCTGAGGGGTCAGAAAAGCTTGAATCTTCTCTTGGAAGACAAGCACAGTAATAACTACTTAGAGTATTGCTTCGAAAAGAGAGGGGGGTAGTACATGGGAAGGATTTGCCAGGATCCTCAGAAGAATCAATGACTGAAGAAGAATGATGATGTCTATAAGTAGGAAAGACATTTGAAAAAAAGGTATTTGAGTAGTATTTGAGGTGAGTTGGTAAATAAATGCATGCTTTGAAAAATGACCAGATCCCATAATATTTAAAAACAGAAAGAAATACATTGGGTGAAAATTAAGGAAGTAGCGTTGTTCTTTTTAATTTTGCATGATTTAATTGACAAAGTTTGTATGTATTCAAGGTATACAACATGGTTATTTGATGTATGTATACATTGCATAATGATTATCACAATAAAATTAGTTAAATCCATCGCTACCCATTAGATCCCTAGAACTTGTTCGTCTTATAATTGAAAGTTTGTAGCCTTTGATCAACATCCCCTCATTTCCCCCAACCACCAGCAGCCCCTGCCCCCACTCCCATCCCCCACCTCTGACAACCACTGTTCTACCCTTTGTTTCTATGAATCTGACCTTTTTAGATTTCACATATAAGTGAGACCACACAGTAGTAGAGTTTTTTCAAGAATTCCAAATTTCAAGATTTGAAGATGCTAAGTTCAAGGAGATAATAGTGGATCTTTATCAGGGCAACATGGTTTTAAGGGAAAGAGTGATACATACCAGGGTATACATCCTAGCCTTGCCACACATTGGCTGTGTTACTATAGCTGGTTACTTAAATCTCTTTGAGTCTGCTTCCTCGTTTTTAAAATAGGGTCAGTAGTACCTATTTCAAGGATTATTTTGTGAATTAATTGGGATGGTTCACATAGGAGCATTCAGTCATGTTTTTCTGCTTTTACATCTCCCCATGTAGTCAATGTTTTTTCTTTTAGCCTTTACTTCCTGTGCTTACTTTTATGTTTCTCTACTCATGTGTTCATTTTTCTACTTTCTTTAAACCTTTTCTTTTAGCATCTTGATAAGTCCAGGGAACTTCCAGGAGGGGTCCTACACTTAATGAAGGATTGAATGCTTTAGACATTAAAACAGCATTGCTTTATGAAATGAAATGTGGTTGTGGTTTTGTCTCCTGAGTCTTGCCTGAGATTTTTTAGTTTGGGTGTTTATATTGTCAAGTAATATTTATTTGGTGAGCAACCCATTAGCAATTTTTTTTAAAGATTTGACAGTTTCCATCAAAATGAGGTAGTTTTCAATATGAATAATTCTGTAGTGTCAGTTATGAAGAGAAAACATTCCGTGGTTGTCATATATTCACCAGCAACATTGGTTTTGTTTCTAAGTTTATGTCATTGAAAATTTATATCTGCTGTGGTGAAATGCAGCCATCAAAGCCTCGCTAGCTGGGTGCAGCACGGTATCCTGCAGCTGCTGATGGTAACTTTGCATCCGTGTCTTTCATGTTGGCACCGTGTTAATACATTATGTGCAAGGAGCTCAACTGTTACCTGTTCTGGAATTGTGGAATTGAAGTGCAGCTGTGGACTCCTACTGTAACTGACATGTGAATCAGCAAAAGAAAAGATAACCCTAAATTGAGCATAACCTTATATTATTAGTAGTCTTTCAGATATGAGGGAAATCTGAAAGAGCTTATAAAAATATCTTGGAATCCTATGTAGGCCCTCGGTGGTGAGACGGAAAAAGAGAAGGTTGTTTCTGTTAATCAGAGTATTCGAATGGCCATGGTGAACTAGAGATCCAAGCAGAGTGGGAGCACACAGTGTGGTTCTGTCTCCTGCCTCTGTATGTGTGCACACAATGCTTCTCTGGCCTCTTTCTGTCCAGGAACTCTGATTAATCTCTCAGTATTTAATCACCTTAGTGAAGATTTTGCAATCAGATTGATCTCCGAACACTCTCTTCCTTTTTAGTACTGTTTTACATAAACATAGTGCAATATATTTCCATTTTTATATTCATTCTAGTGATTTATGTATAGCTTTATAGAAAAAAATATTTGTTTTTTAATACCCGTAGTGTGTTTATGTCTGTACACATCGTTATATAGAAATTTTTCAGTTAGGTAATTGTATAAATATAATTGCAATGGTAGTAATAAGATGAAGATTTACATTCTTTGCAAGTGAAATTTATTTTAAATGTATGCTATACACCTCCTAGCTCATACATTCAAATGGAGTAATTCCTATTTGAAGAAAATGAACTTTTTTTGTCCTCTCACATTGGTCATGATTCCGATCTATGAATTATATAATTATTTTATAAGTATATGAATCTGCTACAAGTTCTCCTGCTTTAAAAGAAATTTTCAGCCCATACCACCTAAGTAACATTTTCCCCTTTTATTAAAATATCTATGACAGTGCTTTTCCTCCTCATATTTTATATATAATATTTTTTGTTCCTGTGTTATTTAGTAAGACTATTGTCAATCTGATTATTTTTAAATTAATAGAATTTTTCTAAAAAAAATCAAATTCTAAGATTTCCTGTTTAGAAGGGATATTTAAAATAAATTTTTTAAAGTACTGACAGAGTGAGACCCTTATTCATGGTAGTTTCTCCTTCCCTATGAAATTTGAAGAAACTTCTAAGTATAGGAAGGAACTCTGTTATCTTGAAGGTATAACAGTTTTGTTTTTGACTTCAGGAAAGAGAAAGTCTGTGTAAACTTCAGGGTTTTATTTGCACTTAAATATCTTCCAAATTAAAACTATAGGCTCCAAAAACATTACTGCAAAGATATCGGCATAACATTATTTAAAGAGATTTTTTCAAAGATGTCAGGACAAGCCTATTTTTAATTTATTTTGATCACAGAAAGAACTTCAGTGACTTAAGACCACCAAAGAAACCAGGGTAATGGTAAGTGTGGCAAAAAAATTAAAAGTGAAGAATTAGTCAATTCTTAGACAAGCAACACTTTTGCGTTCCTGGCTAAGATTTCCCTATTACATAAAATGCAAGATGGATTTGGTTGGCAAAGACTTGAAATCTTTTGGCTTATAAAATAGCAAAATTTTACCTGGAGCAAGTCTATGAAAATCTCACTGTGTTCTAATGTTTAATTTTCCTCTTTTCACCATAATATAGCTTTCCTGGCAGATGGCAACATTTGGATTATATTGAATTTGGCAAATTCTCATAGGAATCTTCAAAAAATTTAATATTTGAATGTGAAAAAAGTCACAAATTTTATATTGCTCTGCCAAAATGGTAGAGATGAAGTGTTCTACATTTTTCTAGGAAAAAAAGTAAAACTATTTATTCACTATGAATATAATTTTTAGGATGTAAAAACTTAACCTATTGTCTTTCACATTTAAAAATGTGTTCCTAATGTAGTCTTGTGCTTTTGCTAAGGTGAAATCAGTAGCTGAGGGCCTACATTTATACCAGCATTAAACAACTTTACCTGTAGGTCCCTCTAAGTGAAAAACGTTCCCATCCAATTGTTTGTTTTACACGTGGGCAGTATTTCAGGTTGCCTTATTCTCACATTTTCTCTCTGCAAATGCTGGATTCTGGGTGAGGGCCACTGAACCAACTTCTGGGAGGGAGGCTCATTAGTACTTTTGTAAATGAATCCTTTGATAAGTAAGACAAAAACAGACATGTTATTCTAAGTTCAGCTCTGAACAAATTCATGTCATAGCAGGGTTTTGTTGGACTTTACTGTTTATTTGAGCTCCTTGCTAAGCACATACTTTCAAATAGTGGGACTAGAATTATAAATAGCTTAGAATAAGGGTCCTGATTTCTGCTGCTGCAAACTCATTAAAATTGCAGAAGTAACACTTTTTTTCTGGAAAGCTCAGAGCAAGTTTGTGGACTTAATATGATTAGTCACTTTTGTGATGGAGACTTACTAACAGATGGACATGTTTCCCCCATAATCAAATTGGTGATTACATTAAAATTTCATCATTAATATTTTCTTAGGCATATCTGTGAATGTTTCATGGCTCCGTTTTTCAGAGCAGGTCCCCAACCTAGCCAGTGACCTTTGCTGTTTTGCCACAGTTGGAGGGGATCTTTAGAAAGACAAAGCTTGTTTATACCAAGCTGAGCTTGGCTTACTTAGTTGCTTTGACTCCATGGGGCTGCTCTTTCTGTTCCTGCACGTGTTATTTTCCTTTATTTTCTTTCCATCGTGTGGCTTCTGGTGGCATGGGCAAAGAGTGTCCATCCATTTTATAATCATCCTTTTCTTAAAACCAGTCTAAGGATGTAATAGTCAAACAGCGCATTCTTATAAATTGATCAAAACAGTTCACAGTTTTATAGCACCGCTTATGTAAATTAAGATATATTACAAGGAGGATAATTAATCTGATCTAGGGATATTTATCCATATGGCATGGGTGAGCAAGAATTTCACTGTAAAATATAATCAGTCTCTTTTATTAGCTAGGAGATAGATACAATTTATTCTGTTACTTTAATATGTAAGCAATTCATATTATACATTGTATTATTGTCTATTCTGAAAGAAACTTTTGCAAAAGACGTTACTCCAGGATTGTTAGTTGCTCAGGCTGCAATAACAAAATGCCATAGGCTGGATGGCTTTAACAACATTAATTTATTTTCTCATAGTTCTAGAGGCTAGAAATCCAAGATCAAGGTACCTGGCTTCTTGCTGTATCCTCATATGGCCCTTCCTCTATCCATGCACTGAGAAAGAAAACTCTCTGGTGTCTCTTCCTTTTCTTAGAAGGATACCCATCCTATGAAATAAGGTCCTCACCCTTATGACTTCATTGAACCCTAATTGCCTTCCTAAAAATCATATCTCCAAATACAGTCACATTGAGGAGTATGGCTTCAATATATACATTTGGAGGGGGACACATATCAGTCCATTACAAACCTAAGATCACCAAGGGCATATAGTGACTGGTGACCGATGAAAGTTTCTCCCACCTAACATCTAGAACATTGGTAAGATTATAGTGTTGAATTAATAAAAATACTTTTCTTTGAAGAAATTAATTTAAAACGAGATACCAATTGGTCCCCTACTGAAATGTCTAACTAGCATTTCTCCTGTATTTTCTATCTTTGACTTTTCAACCTGGCCTCTACATAGCTATTGAGTTACTTTCCTACTCCTTTCTTCAAAAACCTCCAGTTGATTCCCCAGTGCTTAATGTATAAAATCTAACATTTTAATTATTTATTCAGCTCTTGGTAGCCTGGCTCCAACACATATCGTATGTTCAGTCTCATCAATTGCTCTACCCTTCAACCACAGAAGACTGCTCACTGCTACCTGAACTTTCCACAAATATATATATATAATGACACAGTGCTTCTGCTAACACTTTCCTCTGCCTAGAATATCTTATCCCTCAAGGTTCACTTCTAAGTTCCAGGGCTTCAGTGAAGCATTCTTCTCTGAGAAGAAATCACTCTTTCTTTATGCTTGTTCTCATCTGTTCTTTCTAGTACCTTGAGTAAATGCTGTGGGAATGACAAATGTGGATCGGTTAACGACTTCATAATTTTATACAGGCTTTAAATGACAGAATCAACTTTAAGAAACATTTGTTTATTCACTTCAACAATTTCAACAGTTACTGATTAAGTTCTAGATATTGCACTTGATGTTAGGCTGATTAAAACAGTGATAGTGCAGTTAACTGAGAAATCTGAGAAAGGGAGACCATTTGCAGGTGAAGCTGATAACACACCAAGTTCCATTTTATAAGCATGTTGATCAGTTTTGGAGTTGTGGGGATAAGTTTTGGACATATTTAAATAACTCTGTATTTTACATTTGAATATTTCTTGCTTCTATGAATAATTTCATGGCTTGAAAAACTAACCTCTTTGAGAGTTAGCAACCTACAGATAAAATAGAATTAATATTACCTACCTTATATTTTTAGGGAAAATATCACATTGTATATACGAAGGTGCTTTGTCAACTGTAGAAAATTACACAAATCCAGAGAACATTTGTGTAAATGGAACTTGAGTGTACAGGATGGCAGATTTATAAATTGCAGCTTTAAAACAAAAACATTCTAATAGAAATCTTAGGGAGGTTTTGGTGGTGGGACACAATAACTAACTACATTGTATATTGACAAAATAAAAAAAAAAAGAATAAACTGTGCTGTTGAACATAAAAAAAAAAAAGAAACTTTTGCAAAGGGCCAACACCTAATAGTAGTCAGTGTTGTACCCTCAAAATTATGTATAATCAATTATGCTTCAACTAAAAATAAAATACAAAGAAATAGATTACAGGTGTAGAAGGAAAACTGTTACTAAAAGAAATTCTGCGACCAATAGAATTCACTTTTTAGTTACCAGATTAGTACTGGACAGCATATCTTTCTTCTGGCTGGATATCTTCACTTGGATATCTTACAGATTCTTGAAATTCAACAAATTCAAAATAGAAGTACTTGTTTTTCACTTTTAAGCACTCTCCTTTTCTGTTTACCATCTCTATGTGTGGTATTTCTAGTCAGAAATTTAGCAATTTATAATTTCTTCTTCTTTCTAATCCCCACATCTAAATCCTATTATTTCTGCATCCTTAATGCCGACACATCTGTCTCCCTTACCCAATCATCATTGCCAGCACCTTGATTTGGGCTCTTGCTAGGTTTATCCCAGGAGCCTCTATTTGGTCTCCCTGCCTCCATTCTTGCCTCCACTCCAGTCCAATTTCTAGAACACATACCCAATTCTGTCATCTTCCTCCTTATCATTTCCCTTTGCCTTCCGGATGAAGTCTGACATGAAAGCCTCAGCATGACCTGACTTCCACTACGTCTGCATCTCCTGCATCTCTCTAGCTTAGATTCTATACTCTACAGTGTTTCCAAGCAGGAGTGCTGTTGTGTTCTGGTGGGAGTAGTTTTCATCATTGCAGCTGTCCCTTGCATTGTGGGTTATTTAGCTTCCCTGGCCTCTGCCTGCACACATTTTTAAATGCCCCCCTAGCAGGAGGAGACACCATCTCTGGCGAGAACCACCCACTGTATGTCCTGGCATGTGGCTTGCCTCCCTTTCATTCTGCACCTAACTACCCACCCTTTAATTTTCCTGGAAGGCTCAGTTTTGGGTGCTCTTGTCTCTGAAGCTTTCCCTGAGCCCCTGCCCCCCGCCTCCCCCAGAGAGCTTCTGTAACAACTTGTGTTTTCTCAGTCTTGGAACTCTCACTGTGTGTACTAGTTGTCTCTCTCTTTGTCTGCTGTTTCTCAGAAACTGTGTGCTCCCTGAAGACAGAGGGCAGGTCTCTTCAGCACTGTACCCCCAGTATCTAGCTCCGTGACTAGCTACCATTTGATGAAGCATTTGACCCCCAATAATATTGAATTACTTTCACTGGTACTTTGTAATAGATTCAAAATAATATGCGGCTGGCTGTATGTTGTATACCAGGTAGCTGGCTATATGTTGTATACCAAGTGGCTGTACTATTGACAATAGTATTATTTTGAATCTATTAATGAAGTACCAGTGAAAGTAATTCATCTATAGGGAGGATACTGATTAACAAAAATTAGATATGCCTGTAAAACGGTAGCTGTGCACTGACTAGCTTTCTAGTATTCATGTGCAAGAAAGTTAAAATGAGTCTGAATGGACTTAATAGCAGCTGGGAGCCAGTTGTCACCCTAATTTCCACCCACTACACAATTAAATACAATCTGCTAAGTGACATGATGCAAATCACTTTCTGTGGCCCAAATCTTCCTTCCCAAATTGCAAATTATACTACATTAACATCCCATCTTATTCATCCAGAACATTTTTGCAGTAACAAAAACAACAGTATATATTATTAAAATCTCCTCTATAAATCACATGGAGTTTCTTGGAGAAAATACTCCTTAAAAATAAGCTGGAATTTTAATGTTCCTAAAGCTGTTATAACATTCTGAGTTGAAAAGCATGGTTTGTAGCTTTCAAAAAGACATCTTTGTAGCAAAGGTAGAGTATTTTTATTTAACCAAATATACAACCATACTTGTTTTCACTTAAAGTTTTTCCACCCACATTGCTTATTCTAACTTTTGCATATGTAAATAAGGGCTAACAAAGCAATAGCTAAAATATATATTTATATAGTAATCTAAGAAAAAGGAAATTTTCGTTCAAAAAAAAAAATAAATACCTAACCAGGCAACTAAATTCAATCTGTTTTGTAAACACATATGATTTTTGTGGTTGAAGGACCCAGATAATGTTTCATTAGAATAATGTTTCATCTTCGTGTTATTCCTTTTTCAAAAAAATCAAATGTTAAGAAGATGCCAAGTCTGCCTTTGCCACAATTTTGTATGCATCTATTGAAAAATATGCTGAATATATTTCACCAGATTAGATTGGAATACAAATCCACAATTACATTTTATGATTCTTCCAAAGTTATGTCAGATGTATTATTTGATTGGTTAATTTAATGTTTATGAGGTATTAAAAGGGAAATTGTAGGTAAACTGTTTTCTAACCTTTAAGTGGCATGTGGTTTTACAATATGTACAAATGGACTGTGTCTCAATATTTCATTTTTTTTATTTCAGGGAAGAATTTTTAGTAAATTAAAAAACAAACTCTCAGATTCGTCTCACACAGAAAATCATCATTACTACTTAAGTAGTCAAATAGCATTTAATTCTTGGGTAGTATTCTATAAAAAAGTAGAAGTAGGGTGTGGACACAGTGATGATAAGGAAAGTGAACCCGAAAAGATGAGTGGGAAAAAATACCACAAAAATAGTTTTGTTCAAGCACCAAAATGCTTAAAACTAAATTTAAGCTCTCAAAATAATAAATAAAATCTTTATTGAATAATTTATTAAAAGACACCTGCTACTCAGTGATGAATTTTGCCTAAAGAAAGTTTCCTTCATAGTTGGCTGAGCAGAGAGATTGGGTCAGAAATGAACAGTAGTCTCAGGTAAGCACATTTAAAATATGTACCTGTGTCATTTATCAGTTGTGACAGTTCTGATATGTAGATATTCACTTAAGTCAAAATATGAGTCACTGTAAACATGCTAAAATCACTGGTAATATTATGTTTGTTAAATGTAATGTATTTTAAACTGCGGAAGTGGTTTCTTAGTCATCCAACTGTTGTGGCCCTCCTTGTAGTCCTTGAAAGATTGGTTAGGATAAAGTATATTATGTCATTCATTGATTTCTCTATTCAACAAATAATTATTGAGCTCTACTCGGTACCAAGCACTGTACATATTCTGGGGTTGAAATGATAACTAAAATCAGATATGACTATGGCACATGGTGCTTGTAATCTAAAGGGAGGAGATAGCCATTAACAACTAAATACCTAGGAACATATTATTACAAACTGGGTAACTGCTTTGAAGAAAATAATATGATCCTGTGCAAATATATGGCAAAATAATCTGACTTATTTAGGAGTCATCCAGTAGAGCTGGTTAAGAAAGTCTTCTGAGAGTGACCCTGGAGCTGGCAGCAGAAAGACAAGTATCTAAGCAGGCATTGGCCGAGGATAATGGGACAGTGGGGAATGAGCATTAGTACTAACAGAACAGGCAAGTGCAAATGCCCTGCAGCAGGAGCTTTCTGGACAAGGGTTGAGTGTGGGAAGAATGGTTGGGATGAGGTTTGAGGAATAGCTAAGGTACAGGTATTTCCAGCCTTGAAAGCCATGTTGAGGATATTAATCTTCATCCCAGCATATTGTTCCCTTATCTTATATTTTCTCTTTTACCTTTTCCCATTTTCTGTGGTGGCAACCTCAGTGCTTAAGAGTTTTTGCTTTCGTTTATAGATATAGAAATTAGTACTTCTCAGAGCTATAAAAAGGAACTGCTTTCATATTCTGGAGCTTGGCGAGAAAGAGCCATTTGCAGAGAGAGTTCATGTGTAAGACAGCAGCTTTGCTCCTCCACTCCCATCACTGCAGGAGGCTAGTTAATTGTTCATGACTGGTTACTACCTTTTGCAGCTGGATAAAGCACATCACATCACAGAGCAGATTTTCTCTCTTGCTTCTCAAGTTACCTTAGCCCTCTCTTTATATCTCTTTTTTTCTGGTTTATCATCTTCAGGTCAGCCCACCCTTAGCTGACGTTTTTGGATTGCACCCAGTCTGCATTACCTTCCTCTTCCCTCCAGTGCTGCTGACTGCTCTGGGTGTACCACTGTGTCTCCACTATTTCATTTGGCCTCTTTCTTGGCTTTGGTCATTCTAGTCAGCTCAGCCGTGGACTGATTTTTTTACATTTTATTATTATCTCTCTTGTTAAAATAAGACTCTTTTGGTAACATGGTAGCTCAAGGGCAGAGTGAATAATGGAAAGCAATCACCCTCTGCACGTACCAGCCAAAATGGGGAGAGACCTGAATTTTCTTAAGAGAACTAATTGTGTCTCTATCTAGACTTCCCACTGATAGACTGATGGCTAAAGCTTCACCTAGGTAGAAGGTCCGTAGAGCAACCAAGACAAGCACCAACCTTGTACCACTGCAAAGTGGTGTAAGGACTTCTTATTGTCTTTTGTTTCAGAATTTCTTCTAATAATAGCCTGTAATGATTTAATATGGATTTTAGGAATTCCAAATATTTGAGATGATATCTTAGAGTTTGATGTAACATTCCCCAAAGGGCTTCCTACCTCATGATTGGGTAGCATGACTTACACAAAAATAATTTTGCCTTATGTTCAATGATGAGAGAATATATAAAGCCAAAACATGCATTAGCCATGTTTCTGCAGCTAATACAGCACTGATAGACTTCCAAAAAATCAAAGAACTACAAGCAAAAGCTGTTTACCAACTGGTATGGATAAAACATAGGGCGTTCTAGAACCTATCTTCTATCATACTTAATATATGTGTTATCACCCCTTTATGAAGTAAATAGGATGTAAGATCACTCACAGCGCCTCTTTCCCTTCAGAGAAGCTGGATGGGAGAGCAGTCATGTATTGGCCATTTGGATGTCTGTCCTGACATCAGGAAAATAGGGTTGTCTTAGTCTGTTTGAGTTGCTGTAACAAAATACCATAGATTGGGTGGCTTATAAATCACAGAAATTTGTATCTCATGATTCTAGAGGCTAGGATGTCCAAGTTCAGTGTGCTGGCAGATTCGTTGTCTGGTGATGTCCCACTTACTGGTTCATAGATGATGCCTTCTCACTGTGTCTTCTCATGGTAGAAGTGTGAGGGCTCACTCTGGAGCCTCTTTTGGTAATGCCATTCATGAGGGTTCCACCCTCAAGACCTAATCACCTCCCAAAGACCCCACTACCTCATACCATCATCTTGGGGCTAGGATTTGAACACTTAAGTTTTAAGTGAACACAAACATTCAGATGATAGCTGGGGTGCTCTGGTGAATTGAGAAAAAGCATTTATTTTATAAGCCTTCTAATATGCCAGACATGATAATAGGTGTTTTACTTTTTATTTATTTTTCCAAATAATTATATGAGGCAGTGTTCCTGTTGTCTAGATAAAAAAGCAAGTCTTCCAAAAAATTTAACTGACGTTCCTAAATTAACTCAGATCTTCAGCAGGGTAACCAATATTCGAAAACACTCCTTAGATTCCAAAATCCATATTCTTGCTACACATCATTGTCTTCTCTCTTGAATATGTAACATGTGTTTTTTATCTTCAAAGCACAATGGTGGTTGCATTGGGGGATATAGCTTAAGTTATTAAGAGAAGTCATAAACATAGTAGACTTCTGCCTTTCAACAAAGGTCACCGTGCAGACTTTCTCAGTGCTCTAGTATTTGTTTATATTTCATGCTGCCCTTTTGCCATAGGCCTGAGTCTGTGGAGGCCAGTTTGTTTTCCTTCATCTTTGCATTTTCATCATTCATACTCACGATGTACACATATCATGTCCTTATTAAGTACCCTTCCAGAGCTGCACATGTTAAGAATGAGAATTACAGAAAATGCTAGTTAAATATTCCTGCAAGAGCCAGCTAGGTAAGTGTTGGAGAAACATAGATCATAGTACCCCTTTACAATCTTAATGGAGCTTCTGTCATCTCATGAGTGTCAAAAACTATTTCCAAAAAAGAAAAAAAAATCAATTTAAATATCCTTAAGCTTAAAAGCATGTCTGTATAAGTATAGCATTGATGTTCCAAGATATCTCAAAACTTAGTTGTTACTGACCATCAGAAATCTGCAACAGGAGGAAATTTCCTTTCCTGAGTAACAGGTGGGGTAGGCCTCATAGGAACCAGAAGCAGTGAGAGGCCAGCAGTGACTCTCTGGTCTGTGCAGATTACCAGATTCCTCCCACAGCTGCTTGTGACGTGTCACCACTGTACAGCACACCGCCGTGCCGGTACTCACTGGCTGCCAATGGGGCTGCTCTTGAGCCCCACCATGTGCTTTAGTATCTGCTTGCCTCTGTTGGGTGCCCAGTGCTTCTGGCTGTCTTCTTAGCCCCTTCAGAAATAGTCTCAGACAACTACTCTATCTGGCAACCAGGATGTTTGTATAATTCAGGGACTTGTATTGCTTACAACTTCTGTGCAGTTGGAAAGTCTTTTTATTTCAGCTAAAGAAACTGTCATTTAAAAAAGAAAAAAAGTTGTTTTATCTGCTGGGAGACCCCAGAAGGACCACTCCCAGGGGAAATGCAATGATCCTGTGTAGATGATTCAGCCTGGCACTTCCCCTTTTAAGCCCTCTGTCTTTCTGCCCTATGACCAATCAGATAGGAGGCTTCTCTGATGACCTGTAACAAATAAAGTCTTTATTACCTTACCTTGCTTGACTCGGAGGAAATGGAGAGGTGGAATGATGGGGACCCCATGGAACCTAAGTCTGTACTGCTTCTGGCCTTAACTTAAAAGAACGGCCAAATTTATGGAGTCCTTACCTTTTGCGTCATCTAGAATGTGTGTTCTGGTGACACACAAAGAACCAGACTTATTCCTTGCCCAGTCCTCCAAGGATCTTCTGCCCAATTGCTGCTAGGCCAGAAGCCTAAAGCATCTATTCCTCCCCCATAGCTGTAATCCCAGCTCCAGGGCTGCGTTGAGCTGGGTGCTGTCCATGGAAGTAGCAATCTTGAATACATCTTGGGCCAGTGTGAAGATGAGGGAGGAAGGATGGATGTGCTTCTGTATTGCTATTTTTTTTGCCTTTGGAGCAGCTGGAAACAGCTGAGGAGCATTTGTTTTTACATGTAAGCCATTAAGAATAGGATTGTGAGGGTACTTCAAAGAGTTCTTGGATAGAGTCATATTATGTTTTAATTCTATTTTTCCATGATCTTTTCAAAGTACCATTGTACTGACATGATGGTACTTGGCAATTCTAAGGTCTTCAAATTAAGAAAATATAAAGCAAAAAATCTTTAAACCCACATGTGACTGGCCCAAAGAACATGAACCCCTTTTAAATCTGTCAAATTAGACATTAATTGTTAGAAGATATTTGGTAAAACTAGTTCTAGCAAGTGATGGACACTCCAATTTACTAGTAGTAATACACTGTATTGATTATCTAGTGATAATTATTACCTAATAGTTTGGAACCCTATATTTTACATTTCTATAGTACTTTTTATCTTTAAAGGATCCTTTATTAATTCTATTACATTTGAAAGGATTTTCTTCCAGTTCATATTACATATCCAGCTTTTACTTTGGTGTCAAAAAACAGGAGCAAGTAGGGTTATGTTCTCACATAAGCTTCAAAGTTGAGGGTATAGGAACAGTATGAACCTAACACATTGGTAAATTTCTGTAGATGTTTCATTACGGGTGCATGCAATATAGTTGTACTCATTTCCACTATTGCATTTTATTGTTTAAACCTCACACGGGGGATCTGTATGTGTATAACAAACTTCATGCTTAAAGTTAATTTATCTTACATATCAATTATTTAGCCTGTCTTCCTGTACATTAGTTCTTAAAAATCTTGGTTTTCATCTTATAAAACGTTACACATTTTCAGTACTGTCTTGACCAAGTAAAATTGTAATGTAAGATATGACAAGTTGTTCTCTTTAAAATTAGATACTTCAAGCTAATGTCTTTGAACTATCCTGCTATGAGGAAGAGAAAAGAAAATGCTTGTGAGAGATTATGTCTTCTATCTTTTCTGAAACCTGATTTCGTGTTAACATGCTTACTGGTCTTTCCCAGAAGAAAGTGGTACAAGTTTAATATGATTTCTCTATTCTGGATTTGAAGATTTAATGGCATAAATACTTCATAAAAGAAATACAGACTTTAGAGGGCAAATATATTCTATTATTCTTTCTTGAGCTTTAGCAATCTTTATAGCGATGACATGGGAGCTCTCTTTGAAGGGAAAGGAAAACATCTAAGAGACAGTAACATAGAGAATGAATGTGAAGCCCATAGGATTTTCCTCTTACTATGAAAGTTTTTATTACCAACCCCAACCCATCCCCAAATATTTTTCTGCCTTAAAGCATAAGGTGTCATCCCAGAATTTATTCTGTCCTTATCGTGTTTGAAGAAACAAATAACTTTGTATTGTCTTTCCATCATAATAAAAGTTTTAATCAGTGTGTTTGAGAGATCCTCCCAAAGGCCTATAATGATAAAACTTAGTTGCTTTAAAGGATTATTTTCTAGTTCTTCTATTAAAATTTGCATCATTTCAGCATTTTGGACTGGGAGTTATTTTTTTAAAGGAAACTTAAAAAGACAACATGCAAAAATACATTAAGATTAAAAGTACCTCTCAGTTTTCTTTACTTGTTCGAGGTTGAACTTTTAGAAATCCTCTGTCCTTTTCTCCTCTTTGTCTGTCTCTCTCTCCCTTCTCTCATTCTTATCCCCCTCCCTCCCTCTTTCTTTTTTTCTTTTCTCTCTGTTTTTCTCTGCCATGTTTTGCTGTTAGTTGGTGTCTCTCTCTTTGTAGCTTCTGATATTTTCTGGATTCTAGTGTTGCCATTTTATAAAATTATCAAAACTGTCAATATTTTTAGATAGGTATAATTTTGCTTGGGCGAATAGAGCTGAAGTAATACTACTAATATGGGTACTAATAAGAATAGTTAACATTCTTTGTGCACTTTCTATGTGACAGGCGTTGTGCTCTAATGGATTTTAATATGAATCATATTCATGTATGCCTCAATGATATTAGGAAGAAAGTATTATTAACTTATGGTAAAGTTATTTGCCCAGGGTCCTTTTGCATGTTAGAATTGGTATACAAGACCGGAATCTATCTCTGAGGTCTGCATTCTTTATCCCTATCTCAGTGCCTCTGTACTCTACTGTAGGCAAGGGCTCAGATACTAGCTCTGAGGTTTTTTTCTTTCCTTTTCTTTCCTTTTCCTTTTGATTTGTTTTGTTTTGTTTTGTTTAATCAATCTTTTTTTCCACACTTGCTCGTGTAAAAAAGTTTAGGACCATTGTTATGATATTTGAATCATTAATTTATTAAGGTTGTTACCTTTGATGGATAGCCACACAGAATCATTCTTTTGGATTTTTGAAAAGATAGAGTAGTATACTTTGTCTCAAATCACAATGTGATTTGTTGGATAAATTTTATCTTCATGACCTAGAAAGTCACGCCATAATTTCATTCATTGTCATATCTATATTGCCTTTGGTATATTACTAACCTCTGTGCACCTCAATTTAGATATGTCAAATTGAAATTTCAAATACTTTGTAGTATGTCAACAACAGTAATGATGATAAGTAAGGCAATTTTTTTTTTCCTTTTTGTCTTTTTTCGTGTCCGGCAACGGATCGCAACCCTCAGTGTCACGCCCGTACCAGACCGGGACCGGCAACGGGATCGCAACCCTCAGTGCTGCGCCCGCACCTCGCTCAGCCAGTGAGCGGGAACCGGTCTGTATGTGGGATCCGAACCCTCGGCGGGAGCGCCGCCGCTCTCCCAAGCGGCGCGCTGTAGCAGTGCGCCACCGGGCCGGCCCTAAGTAAGGCAATTTTTTTTTTCCTTTTTGTCTTTTTTCGTGTCCGGCAACGGATCGCAACCCTCAGTGCTGCGCCCGCACCTCGCTCAGCCAGTGAGCGGGAACCGGTCTGTATGTGGGATCCGAACCCTCGGCGGGAGCGCCGCCGCACTCCCAAGCGGCGCACTGTAGCAGTGCGCCACCGGGCCGGCCCTAAGTAAGGCAATTTTTATAAACGGTATTGATCACCCAATTTAATTCAACTAGATGTATAGAAAATTTGTGTAAAAACATGTTCAATATATAAAAATAAGTTTAAAACCTATTCTACAGATTAACTATTTAAATTGAAGAGGAATGATGCTTGTTTATAATAAAATTTTGAAATTGTAGCAAATAATATTGGATTTTGTATTAAATGCATTATTTTTAAATTTAGAATTTTGATTATAATGGAGCTATTTGTAATAAATATTATTTACAAGATAGGTACATTTTTTATAGGTCAATCTTCTTACTTAGGGTAATCTTTTATAGTTAAGAGGAATTTAAAGTCTTAGGCCACCTTAAATTGTATTCTTGGTCTTTTGGTTTTGTCAATATTTATGTAAAATCAGTTGAATATACACAAAGTTGTCTGTTTCACCATTGCTTGTAAAAATTAAGACTGGAAACAACCTTAAGTGCCATCATCAGAAGAGTGGTGAAATTATGGCACAGCCATACAAGGGGAATTCTTTAAAGTGTTAAAAAGAATTGCGTGAATCCACATACTGTCACATGAAGAAGTTCAAAATATAGTTCTGTGTAATAGAATAAGTTGTAGAATACTCTGTCCTATTTATTTTTAAATGAATAATAAATATGCATTTAAGTACACATACAAGCATATAGATAGATGCATAGGCCTGGCCTTGTCAGGTACAAGTTCCTTCTATTGTGGCATTTGAGTGGGCACCCTTCATTGGCTCCTTCCTTTTCACAGCTTCTACTACCATTTCTATCTTAATCACTCCCAAATCTGTTTCTTGATTTGCAGCAGCCTGTTGGAATCAGACACTTGAATTTCCCCAAATTAGTTCCTTTACCTCTTGCAGTTTGGACCATGGTAAATGACCAAGCTACCTTTGTTCTCGTGAAAGCTTAGTTTTCTTCACCATTTTCACCTTAATTTCTGGTTTAAGTACCTCAGTGTTGCATAAATCTTTGATAATCTTGGGTCCTGTGAAACAACTTAGAAATGTTGCACTTTTCAGATATCAAAACTGCTCTTCCATAAGTGTCTTCTGCTTAGAATTTTTCATATGTCTTAATTGCTGATATTAATTAGGAATGCTGTATTTAAAAGCATTTGTACAGTGTTTAACATTGTTTTTTAAATACTTTGTTTTATTATTTAATTTCTATTCATATACATAATAATCAGGCTCTTAGTAATTCTTATTAAACTTAATTCCTCATTGTCAGAGTTATTACATTATTCAGTTAAAAAGAAATAGCCCTGTTTATTTGTAATGATGGGGTATTGTATCTACTTGGTATATTTTACACATCCCTTTAATGTATGTGTTGTACATACCCACCTTCCCGGTGGCTTCAGAATGTGTTAGAATGGCCTTAGAGTACATGTGGTCATAAGGAGCAGGGCAATGACTAGTAGAAAGATATCAACAGATGTAGGCAAGGGATACAGTTTAATGTAACTAAAGGATCCTAGAGCCTAATGCATAACAATAACTGTACACAGCAGGGCAAAGCAGTATGCCCTCAGTCAACCAGGCAAGTTTGCCTGGCTCTTCAACAAGGCACATAGTTGTAGATGATACTGCTTGACGGTCTTGAGGATACTATCGGGCCTTTCTGATAAACTCATTGCATCCCATTTTCAAGTATCCTTATTCCCTCTTGGTTCCTGTTAATGGGCTTGAGAAGGGTACCCATCTACCTTCTCACCAAATATGGGTCATTGAAAATAACACAGTCCTTACTGTTTTTCATGAATTGAGTGAATGCAAATTTGGTTTCTTTAGCAAATCCCCCGTAGAACAACAGAAAGACCTCAGATCTACTTAAAGTCTAGTGCATAAATCTTTTGGAAAGATTTTCTACTTCCTAAGAGAATATTTTAAACAGTTCGACCAAATATCTGGTGTTTGGATGTTTGAGTTATGAACCACAACTCTAACTCTATTCTTAGAGAAATTTGTTATATCATATTAATCTTAAAATGCCTAAATTATGAGAATGATAATTTATCTATATAGTTGGATTGTTTAAAAAAATTACAGCATGAAAAATTTAAGAATTATTTGTAATTCATTAAAGATTTTCATTTATACCCCTGTAGTCAGATCTTTACTTAATGCTTTCTATTATAAAATTAGTGATGCTCCTGAAATTATATGTAATTTTATTTGATAATTTTAGTAGCAATCTTTTGTAATAGAGTTAATGATAGTATGGTAAAGAAAACATCATTTTAAAAAGCATTTAATAAATTGGATATGAAAAGAAAAACTATCAACTGAAGAAAAGAAGAGAGTTTAGTCATAATTTTCTTATATACCAGACAATGTAAAGGAGGTAGATTTCTTAGGACCTAATATTTAAGATATGGTGAAATGAATAAACAAAAAGTTTGTAGAATTTAAATAGAAGAAGAAAAAAGTTTAAGACTCCACCAGTAAATATTAGAACAAATTTTAATAAATGGAGAGACCTCCCTTTTTCTCAAATAGAAATGTAAGTTGAAAATATCTATTTTCTTTTTGTTCTGCTATGTTCTTTGATGTTCGGACATCATAATATCCTATAAAGCTTAATAATAATGAAAACTGTATAACACAGCCAAAGAGATAGATCTGTAGGACATAAAGTTCAAAACCAAACCCAAGTTTATGTAATTTTATAAATGTATTTGGCTTCTTAACCAAATGAGATGGGGACAAATGAAAAATTAAGTAAAATACCATCTCATATCACTATTTCATACAGCTTAAAGATTTAAGCAATGAAAACATTAAAAAAAAATCGGTTATTATCCATATAATCTTTGGTTAAGGAGACACTTTTTTTAGTAGGATGTCAAAATCAGAAACTGTAAATCAAGTTGATTGAACTGGCTACCTAATATTTTTTAAACTAGACATTTTAAAAAACTCATAAACGAGTTAAAGAGAAAATAACAAATGAACGTTGTTGTGGTATAGAAGGACTCTCTGTTGAAACTTTCCTGGGTGTTTTCCTGCTTGAGCTTTGGCTGACTTTCTGAAAACTTTCCCATATTAAGCGGATATTATTATTCTTGGGCTCTCTTGATAGTCAATAAGTGAAATGCCTTGAACATTAAAAAAAGACTGTTGCCATGACCTTTGCTCTTTACCAGTCTGCTTTTGCTTTGACTGAACCACTTCCACCTCTTGGTAGCCATTGCTTCGATCATGCTTTGTCTTCAGGATCATACTGGTAAAGCTTTGTTTAATGTGCTACAGTTATTCAAAGAAATACTTCAGGATCATGATCCTATTTATTTAAAATTTCCATTGAAAGCTCTGCTCTTGTTTGCAGGAGATCTGGGTGCAACAGTTCTGGCACTCATCAAGCAGAAAGTTGGCTCAACTTTCATTTTTCAGTCAGAATTGTGTAAGTTGAACCAGTTGAGATGTCTGTGGTGTTGGCTGTTGTTTCTGCTGTTAATCATAGGTTCTCTGCAATTAGGGTTCCAACAAGATTAATTTTTTTCTCACAAATTGTTGCGGACTGTCTACTGCTGCAGACTTCATCTTCAGCATTGTCTGGTTCCTTATTAAAATGAGTTATTCTTTTGTAAACTGCTTCCTTCTTAAAATGAGTTATTCATTTGTACATTTCTGATTTCTTTGAGCAGTTTTCTGTAAAGCATCAATGATGTCACCATTCTTCCACCCAAGCTTCACCATACATTTGAAGATTGTTCTTGCTTCAATTTTAGCAGAGTTCGTGTTGCTCTGATAGGGGCATTTTGCAAACTGATGTTTTATCCTTCTTAGTGCCTGAAATTAGATTCTGTTTAGACATCTTACATTAAGTTAGTATGAGTTTATTTTTATGCAAAAAAAATTTGCAATCCATGCATAATTTTTTCATAATACACATTTCCATGAATTTTTTGAAGACCCTTCAAGTGTTACAGTATATTATAATAAAATTACTTATTGTCTGTAATCTTCTGATAGAATGTAAGTTCCAAGAGGATAGGGACTTCAGTTGCTGACATTAGATTATTGTCTTTCACATTCAAATCACTGAATATTTTGAATGAATAGCACACATTCAGTTTTGTTTCTTCTCCTTTTGTCTTCATTTCACATTATGTGTGGTTTTATATTGCCTTTATAACCATCATGACAAATGGCAGCAAAATATTCCATCATATTCCCTATAATTTATATAAGCATTCCTCTCATATTTAGGTTGCTTAAGTTTTTGCTGTTACACATAATGCTGTAGTGAATATTCCTGCTTATTCTTTTTTCAATACTTACAATTTTTTTGTTAGGATAAATTTCTATAAAGAACCTTAATGGACTAAAAGACATGATCATATATTTTGACTCCTAATACATTTCTAAAATACTTTATTTAATAGCAAATACATGATTAATGTCAGTTATTTCAGTTGGAAGATGAACTATCCTGTGTTTTAACAGTCAGGAAGTCCTGCTGTTCTCATAAAGGTGCTTCGTAGATATTTTATTCATTTGAACATTTACACTGGAGGTCTGAATCCTCATAAATAATACATTAATAGAAGTAAAGAAAGGCTATGTATTTTGAGTCAAAGCAAATTGACAGCAATGGTAATGTATTCTTTTATCACATAACAGTGAGGAAATAGTAGGAAGATAATAACTGGTATTAATTACTGAAAGTGTTTAAACATGACAATTAAGGTAGGAAACAAGGAAACATCTTGGTGAATATTTGAAGATAGGCCTATTATTTTCTTCCTTCCCCTTATTTTTTTTTAAGAAGAGTTGTGGGCTTGGGATTTTAATCTGTTCATTCTAGAATCGTAAGCATTTTCTAACTACATACATTTTTAACTTTTACTTTTCACAGGAGAAATTCTCAAAGTAGTGCCAATTTATGCTTGTGTCCTGGAATGTTGGCATTTATAAAGACTATTAAGTACCATAGTATTTATGTAACCCCTTAAAATTGCACTTTTCTATTGAAAGTCAGTAAAAGCTTAGTCCTCTGACCTGTTGCAGTTAGTCTCTGCTGGTACCTTGTGCCTCAGCTTCTCACTGCCTGGAAGCACATTATTTAAACCTTCCTCATTTCGTGAGAACTGACCATTAGTATTCCTTGCTCTTGACTCAGAAGTCTCAGACCTTGTAGCTAGATGTATTCTTGTGGATTGCCTACCAGGCACTCCTTTAATTGACATACTGGATTTTGGAATGGATATCCCAGATCCCTTTCCATATTCTAGATTATTAATGCCTTTTTATAATTTTAAGTAATTTTTTGTTTTCTAATCAGTGATCGTCTAAACTGAAATATATTAAGTTTCTTGTCTGGCTTCTCTAAGCTTGTCTGTCTCTATTACCATTCCTAGCATAGTGTTATTTTTCTAATTTTGCACAAGTGTAATGATTGAAAAGTAATCATAGTCTTAGAATTGTCAAAGGTAATAAATAGTTCATACTCAATGGGTATTATCACTATTGAACAATTTTACATCACCAAAAAGGACATCAGAAGTTGACAAAAATATAAATGGAAATTGACAAAGCTTCAGTGTTGGTGAGATGTCTCACTACTTCTACCTTGCTGTATTAAAGGTACCAAAGGTGAGTAAAGATCAAACAGATTAAACAGACATGATCTGATGGCCCTATATATAACAATGTACCCATAATGGAGATACTATTTCTTTTTGAGCATTCATGGAAAAGTTATACACACACACACACACACATTAAAAAACACACACACACACAATCCGAAATATAAATAGTACATTGTAAATTTATAGGATGCTGTAGTTAAAGTGGTTAAGGGAAATTTATAACCATAAATGCTTACCAAGAACAGAAAAAAGGCTTAAAATTAATGACTCATGCATTCAACCTAAAATTTTAGAACAGCAGAATTAACACAGATAAATTACAATGAAATGACATAGAGAAGAATGTAATGAAGTAGAAAATAAACATGTAATAAAGAGGATCATCAAAGTCAAATGATGGCAGAAAAGAAAAATAGAAGAGACAAACCTCTATCAAGTTTAAAAATGGATAAAAGAAGAAAAACAATATTAGTGATGAAAAGGAGACATAAATACAGGTGTTGTAGAGAGTCAACAGAAAAGGGGATATTTACAGTTTTGTGCAAATACTTTGAAAAACTTATATAAAATGTCAAAATTGGCTCAAGGAGAAAGGGAAAACCTGAGTAAGGGTAACCAGTGAAGAAGCAGAATCAGTAGCAAATATTTTTCCACGAAGCAGCAATGGATGCAAACAATTTCATAAATGAGTTCTAAGAACAGATAATACTCATTTTATAAAAACTCTTGCAGAGAATAAAAATACAGCGCTTTTTAGCTCATTCAATAAAACTAGGCATAACCAAAACCAAACAAGGAAATAAAAGAAAGTAAATCTGCAGACCAGTATCAACAATGAGCATTGATACTGATCTAACCACCATACATGGCACACAACTATTAAACATCAATGTTGTACCCCACGTGTATGTATAATAAATAACAAAAATAAGAGTCTAAACAAAATATGAGCATTCTAAACCTAGTATTTCAGTTTGGTTTTTTTAAGAGAGAAAATTAAGTTTATCTCTGGAAAGATAGAAAAGAGACTACGTATCATCTACCACAATCACTAGTGATCTCAATAGATGCAGGAAAATGTTTGATAAAATAGAGCATCCATTTCTGGATGTATATTCTCTCTTCTCTAACTCTTTCTCTCCCTTTTATATGTATATGTGTATATATATATATTTTTTTATGTGTGTGTATATATTTATATATGAAAACACACACACACAGTCTCCATATATCATATATATGATTTGTCTATGATATATATATATATACTTTATGTGCACACACATATATTCTGATTTATTTATGTGTGTGCATGTGTTTAATACAGAAGGGAGTTTCTTTTACCTGTTAAAGGCCATCCACCAAAAACCTATGATCAGACTTAGAGATAAAGTGTTGAAAATATTTCCTTTAAGAAGAAATTCAAGGGGATGAAAATATAAAATTCAGGATTCTAGCTACTTCAGGGTTGTTGGGGATGGAGAGGAGAAGAACATGTGACCAAGGCCAAGTACCAAGGGGCTCTTTTAATGTACTGGTACATTCTCCATCTTAGCCTGAGTAGTGGGAATGTTGGTTTTTATTTTATTATTTTTCTTTAACTGCATCTCATTTTATGGACACTTTTTTGTGTATACTATCATTCACAATTTTTTTTTTTTGGTTATAACACCATGCTCTAACCAGTGGAACTCCCTGGTCAGCCCCTAGTTTAATGAGTTAATGAGAGATGCACTATAGAGGCTTGTTTGTGAAGGATCAAAGGTCAAAGGCGATTTTCTGGAAATTTATGCAAATGTGAGTGAGCACAGTTTATGCATATGCATTATTTGTGTAATACTGTCTAGCAAAGTGGAACTGACAACACATTTCCCTTCATGTAGAAGGGTGGGAGGACGAGGTGAAAAGACAAAACTTACAAGGTCCCTTGGTGCTGGTTAATGGGGTCAGTCAATAGTTTCTCTTTGAAGAATCTCTTATTGTAGTAGGGTGAGAATTTCAAATGAACATAGAAAGCAGTATAAATACTTTCAAAGGATTTCGAAATTAAAGGAGAAAAAATATCAATTTAATATATAAAAGCAGTTTTAGGAAGAGAATTTAGTTTAAAAGGTCAGCAAATTCTGTGGAAGACTATTAGACTGTGCCTACGTGATTACTAGAAATCTTTGATTTCAGTTATAAGAACATGTCTGCAAGGGTTAGTCTTCCAAATTTAACCATGCGATACTAAACAAAGAAGGGTATGACATGGGAATTTACTCTAGAGTTGTCAGGCAGCTTGCCTGACTGTGTTGAAGGCTTAATATTCCACATACTAAATTGAGAATTTTTCTCTACTCCCTTATTTTGGTTGTAAATCTATTTTTATTTCTATTTTACCTCTGCCTTTTCTCAGACCAACTTAATGCTATGAAATGTCAAAAAAAAAGATACTTTGCTAACCTCTTTCTAGAAGTCTGAAATTGAAATTAAGCTACTTTCCCATCCTGAGTCTCTCTTTTCCCTCTGGCATATGACTTTAGTTGCAAAAGAACTGTCTTTATCTACATGCTAGTTTCTTCAGTCATTGAAATGGGCTCTGCTTTATTGTACACATTTATGATATTATAAATACTATAATAGGAAAGGAAAGCATCATCACAGTTCAATTTTTTGTTATACTCACTTTCAAGTATAATAATTTTCTGTATTTTGCAGGCTTTCTCAATAATGTTTATAAAATATAGACAGCTCCATGAAAATGGTAATTTTTTTTTAAGACAACATAAGAAAATTGGTATTTTTTTATTTGATGATTTATTTTTAACATGAATCTTTATTTGGCTAAATTTCATATTTTCTTCCTCTTATGTGGTATTTTGTTTAATGGCATTTTCTTCATTCTGTGCTGTCTCATTGTCTGTGATCTCCGAGAGTCATGAGAAATATTGATAAGATTTTTTAATATCAGGTGTGTGCCAGTTAAGTTTGTAAATAAGCTAGAATGAATTGGTGTGTGGTAAAGGCAAGATGCTATTAATTAAAAGATAAGCCAAGAAAACATGTTATTTTATTATGATGATTTGTAAAGCCAGATGTCGACAGACTTACTGTATTCCTAAGAGAATGTATTGGGAAATTAACTGTAAAATGCTCATATTTTTATGATGCATATTTCTTTCTTTTTAATGGGAGCTTTAAAAAGTCACATAAAGCAATTGACCTGAGATAATTACTTCCACTATCTAAAAAAAAAAAAAAAAAGACAATGTTTAGTTAAAACTTTCCAAGAAAGAAAACCATTTGGGGGTAAACCTTCAGCGTGCAAAAATAGTTCTCTGGGAAACTATCACTTATGTAAACAATTCCTTAGCAATTTTTCCTAGATGTCTGTAAAAGCGGTGTTATAATTCACATTTGAATTAATGAAATTATAGATTTTAATAGCTACATCTATAATGCTTTACCTTAATGTAAATCTTACAGCACTCATGTCCAACATGCTAATTTTCTGAACAGCTGAATAACTATTACAAGCTGTAGAGTTTATTGTTATTTTCCTTCTTGATGGTGCCATCTGTCACAAACAAAAGAAAGATAAAAATCTCACTGAGCCACAAAAGATTCTGTATTGCTTAATGTGCCTTCTATGGAGACACATGTATCTGGAAAAAAAAAATTTAATGCTGCATTTTTAAGAAGATCTTTGTTACTTCATTGCAGATGGGGAACTCAAGGAGATTTTACCACTACCCATCCTCGGCCTGTGGTCAAAGTAAAACTCTTCACAGAAAGCACTGGGGTCCTGGCCTTGGAAGATAAAGAACTGGGAAGGGTGAGTTACGGTCAGCCCTGTGTGTCTGCAGTAGCACAATTTTGACTTCTTTTGATTCAAAGATAAGGTGGACCACTATGCAGTATGGAAACTTTCTGTTCATAAATTACATGAAATCATTTATTTGTAATTTCCCATAAGCCCAATTTATACCTCTAATTTATTAAATATAACTGTTGACAACACAGAAAGTATTATGATAGGCTTTAGGTGGGCTCGTAGTCACTGACTCATTGATTCTTCTCACACAAGTGCTCCACAGCCATTGAATATGAGTGACACTGGACACTTGTCCTTCTTGGTGAAAGGTAATTGTCATTTGATACATTTCTGCCTATAGGTTAAAAGGATCATTTTTATATTTGAAATAATCTGTTCGTGTTCATTATGATTAGGCTAATTACAAAATATCTCTTAAGTACATGTGTCTTTCTCATTTCTTCCATTTTCCCTGTGAAGTCTCCCTTCCCTTTTTAATACTGAATTATTTTTTTCTTCCTATAGTCATCTCATATCTAGGATATATTTATTCTCTAATCCCAGTATACCTCCACTATATTCAGCTTCTACTGGTAGTAAAACCGTTATAACATTAGGTAGATTGGTGATCTTAACACCTCTCTGAGTGAAAGGTTATCTGCAGTCCTATTTACAAAGTAGTTGTGTTCCAAGGAGTGTTCTATAAATTTGTCTTCTGTAAGGTGAGTCTATCTTATCCTGATCTGAAGACTGCATTCATAGATATTTTCCAGAGAATAAACCCTTCAGGAATCTCACTTGAAGATTTCTGGTAACGATGGACAGCTTGTGCAATGTTAGATGTTAAAGGATACTGGAATCATTCTGTATATTGGAAAACTTTTTTCCTAAAATCAAGATTTCTATTTGTTTCAAATTCTCTTCTTCTACCTCCTTGACACTGTTTGAATATTTCCATTTCTAGGGATTTAGTGAGTTTATGCCTATACTCTAGAGATTGTGAGACTGCACTTAAACATTCCAGATTTCCTCTTCCGTTTCCTTGGTACATGTGTTTGTTAATACGTAAAACAGCAGTGCTATACTGTTCATTCATGTCCTTATATATTGATATTTTATTTATTCAACAAAGATGTACAGGTAGCATAATCTAACAGAATAGACTTGAAGACTACCTATGGTTTTTATGGACTTATGAATCAGGACTTTTATTTAAACTATCATTACGTTAATTTTACCTTGTTTCCTTACTGTAACTATTTTTCAGTATACAACAGCAGCCATTTTAATTCTAATGCTGAAAGTAATTCTTAATCTATTTTTAATTTACTTCCCAGCTGGTCAAATAATATAGCTAAGCAATTTTTAAGTTGGATACATAAGTGATATATTTTTTACACAATTGTGTATCTGAGTAAGGTCTTTTTCTCCCATGTTGCCTTCCATACAAGAAAGACGAGTTTGTTTTTTTTTTGTTTTGGTTTTTTTTTAAATCTATTCCAAGGTTTCTGAGTCTTAGCACTCTTGGTATTTTGAGTAATATAATTCTTTGTTATTGGGTGCTATCCTGTGCATTTTATGATATTTAGCAGCATCCCTGGCTTCTAGTTAATAGATGCCAACAGTTTTCTCCTACCCCTACCTCCCAGTCAAGAATGTCTACAGACATTGCCAAATGTCCCCTGGGAGGTTGTGCAAAATAATTCCTGCTTGAGAAACACTGACCTATACTAATGACCTCAGTAGGTTCCAAGATTATAAATATCATTTATGTGTCAATGACTAGCAAATTTTTATTATTTTTCTTCCTTGAGGTTTATATATCTAACTGGCATATGTTGTATTTCCAGTTGTATATTAATAGATATCTCAAACTAAAGATTTTTGAAATAGAACTTATGGTTCACACCCCCATAAAGTCTTCCAATAGAGGTAGTTGTCAATCCAACAAGACTTGTTTATTCTTCCCTCACCCTAATACCCCATCTATTTGCAGGTTCTGTCAGTTTTTTCCTAAAATTTTCAAAACATATCCACATGTTAATATCTACACTACCCTAATTCATGGCACCATCATTTCTTACATACCCACTCACACATACTACTGTAATAGTCTATTACTTCCCATTTACCATCTGTGCTCTCTGATCCAGCCTTCACACCTAACCACTTGTATTTAAAATTCAAAACAAATCACATCATTCAGTCCTTAAAATCTTCCAGTGTCCTCCTATTTGTTTGGAATATAAATTAGACTCTTCATCATAGTGTAGCAGCTCTGACAGGGGTGTGGCCCTGGACCAACAGTATCAGCAGCACCTGGATGAGTGTTAGAAATGCAGATTCTCAGGCCCAACTCTGGATCTGCTGAATCGGAAACTCTGGGGGTGGGAAGCTGCAATCTGTTTAATAGGCCCTCGTGGTGATTTTGACATACCAAAGTTGAAGAACCCCTGCTCTATAGGAACCCTTTCTCTCTCCAAATTCATCTTCTGTTATTACCTCCATGTTTACTGTCATTCTTCTTTTGCACCTGGCTTTCCTTCTGTTCCTCAGTCATCACAGACTCACCCCTGCTTTAGAATGCAGGTCTTTAGATGTGCTGTAACCTAAGCATGCATGCGCTCACACACAGTTGGAAGAAATTGGTAATTATTTCTGGATGGTAATATCACTATTTCTCTCATTCTACAATTAGAAAAATAACTTATTTTAATTTTAAGAAGTCCTTACATGATTTGAACTCTATAAAATTTTATGAATATGTATAATCTAGGGAGTTTGGGTTTTAAAGTTAGGTTTTTTTAATTGAAAATTTGTATGGCACTTGAATTTTAAAGATGAGCAACAGAGAACATAAAATAGGTTTATACCACAAGTACCACTGTACACCTACTTTTAACATACAGAAAAACTGATACTAACACATGCTGGTGAGGACGAAGAACAGAAACTCTCATTAACTGCTGGTAAGAATGCAAAATTATACGGCCACTTTGGGAGACAACTTGCCAGTTTCTTATAAAGTTAAACATTGACTTACTACTTGACCTAGAAATTGCACTCCTAGGTATTTACCCAAGGATTTATGAAGTTTATGTCCACACAAAAATCTGTTTGTGAATGTTTATAACAGTTTTATTAATAATCACTAAAGACTGGAAGCAACCAAGATGTTCTTCAGCAAGGGAATCAATAAGCTATGGTCAATTCATACAATGGAAAACTATTCAGCGATAGAAAGAAACAAGTTACTGATTCATCCAGTAACCTAGATGAAACTTAAATGCAAATGAAAGTAGTCAGACCAATAAGATTACATATTGTATAATTTCATTCATTCTAGAAGAGGCAGAATTATAAGGATGAAAAACAGTGTTTACCAGGGATTGGACAAGGTGGGGAGTGGCTGGCTAAAAAGGGGTACACAGGAAACTGTTAGGGTGAAGGACATGTTTTGTATGGTACTGAGGGTTGGATGCCTGAATATATGTATTTGCCAAAACATATAAAACTTTAGTGTATGCAAACTAACATACACATGCGCACACGTGCCGGCCAGTCAGCCAGCAGAGTCAAAGAGATCCCAGGATGGAATGAAGACTAAAACAGATGAAATTAATTGTATTGCAAAAGTAGTAGCTTCACAAAAAAAAGGGGTGAGAAAAGAAGCAGACTTAAGTAACCTAAGGAAAAAACAGTAACCTGCAAACACTACCTGAATACTAAGTGATGAAGATTAACACTACCAGTGATTTCATGTAGCTGTCACATACACCCTAATATGATGTTATGAGAAGGACATATTTCATCTCTGTGGTATTCTTTCCCCAAACCTCAACATAAGCCCAGTTTAATCATGAGAAAAACATCAGGAAAACTCAGATTGAGAACACTGTGCAAGATAGTTGGCCAGTACTCTCGAAAACTAAGGTTATAACAAAACTGAGAAACTGTCACAGATCAGAGGGGACTAAGGAGAAATGACAAATAAATGCAATGTAGTATCTTGGATTAGACCTTGGAACAGTAAAAGGACATTAATGGAAAAACTGGTGAAATCCAAATAAAGTCTGGAGTTTAGTTAATTGTAACATACCAATGTAAGTTTCTTGGTTTTAAGAAATGTACCATGGTAATGTATGCTGTTAATTATGGGTGAACTGGGTGAGATGTGTACAGGAACTCTCTATACTATTTTTACAACTTTTCTGTAAATCTTAAATTACTCTAAAATATAAAGCTTAGTTTTGAAAATTTTATAATAAAACAAGCCTTTTAAATATTTTTTAAATGCTTCAGTATATATGTATATATATATTCTCTAAGAAATGAACATTTTCTTACATCGGTTAATTCCATTATCACACAGGAAATTTAGTATTGATATACAGTCAATGTGATATACAGTCAATATCTAGAGTTCTTTAATTATCCCAACATAACTATAAAAGCTGTTTTTTCCCCCAATCCAGATACAATCCAGGATCGTGTATTGCATTGGATTGTCATGATTGTTTCATTTCCTTCTTTTAGAATGTCCCACTCTGGCTTTTTCTTTTTTAAGACATTTTTGAAGAGTCCAAATTAGTTTCGTAGAATGTTCTTCATTCTGGATTTGTCTTTTGTGATTGGATTCCAGCAAACACCTTTGGCAAGAACAGCTCTTACATGATGTTTTGTGGTTCCCATTGTGTCCTATCAGGAGCCATATAGTGACAATTTTCCCAGTATTGGTGATGTTAAGTATGATCACTTGGTTATGGTGGTGTCTGCTAGTTCTCTCTATTATAAAGATGACTTTTTCATTTGATTTTAATAAATTGTGGGATGTTTCTTTGAGAAAGTTCCTCCAACCACCTTTCACCCAGTGATTTACCTACAGATTCATGGGTTTTTAGAGACTTACTGTGTTAACAATCAATTTCTATCATTATTCTTTTTTGATGATCAGATTGTGCCAAAGACATGTGTTTCTGTGTTTCTTTTCTTTATTCTCTTCCAATGTAAACCCACCAATCTTTGCTTTCTGGCACATGAGATGTTACAGGCTCAGCTTGTACTCACCCTGCTCCAGGTCTGTAATCAGCACTGGTTCCTTTTAGTGATAATGGAATTTAGAAACCAACATCCTATGTAATATCACTTTTTAGTTGAGTATATATTTTTTAAAAATCCTGAGTTTACTGGTTCCCTACAACATCAATATATTTACTCATTTTCTCTGTTACATACATGCAAAATAATTTCAGAAATACCATAACAGTACCACTATCAACAACAGACTTACAAAGTAAAGATCAGTATTCCTTTACTGTTCTTTTTGTCCTTGGAACATACCACACAAAGTGTTTATGTCTGACTACTGTGTTAAAAATTAACTAAAGAGCTTATTTGATCAGTTTTCTCAAACTGAGAAAGGTTGACTCCCTTGACTTCTTCTTAAGTGGCTGTGTGATCTGGAGGTATTTACTCTCTTGATCTCAGACTCTTGTCTCTCTCATTTTTCCTAGTTCTAATTCTCTGTCATTTTATAGGTTTACTGGCTACTATTACTGCTTACTATTCAAACATTCAAACATATCCCATTTAATCCTCTATGAGGATGGCAGTAACATTCCATTTTTAAATAAGGAAAGTAGTACTCAGAATGGTTAAGACCACTCAGCAAGTGCAAGAGTCAAAATTTGAACTTGAGTTTTCTGACCCAACAGTCTGTTCCCTAAACCAACCATTAAATGGCTATATTTGACAAGATGAGGACATTTGATAATGTCTTATACAGATCATGGTGTGGCCAATGTAATTTCATGACTTAAAACAGAAATCAAGTATCTCAGCTAAAGTTATTTTCTACATAGTCATTTAATGCATCATATACATTTTATTTCATCTTATCATTTTATCCAATGATTTGAATCTTATTAGGGTACCCTCTAGCTGCCAGTATACTTTAATAAATTATTGTATAATAAAATGCATTCCTGGATAACTATTTAACTTGTTGAATGGTGTTCTTCAGTACAAAATACACTTTGGAAGTTTTACCAAAATATTTTTTTAGTTTTAGAAGTGTTGCTACGAAATCATTCTTTCTGACAGTTGTTAGAAAAAGAACTACCTGAGAGAGATTTTGAAAAGACTCAAGTTCTGGGCCCAAGCTTTTCTTTTATTTGGTTTAAGTTGAGCCCAGGAAGAAGTATTTTAAATACTCACCAGGGGATACTAATGTGCATATAGAGGTGAGAAGTACTGATACAAATAGTATTATTGATACTAATCTGCAGGCAGGGTTGAGTACTAGTGACTCATAGAGGTAAGAGGAAGAGATGTATCATAGCATGGAGAGTTGTGAAATGATAGCTCAGACTTAAACAGGCCTTGGACAGTGGAAGGTTATGTTTTTTGGCAAGCGCTTGGCGTGCAGATTTTGTTTGTGGATGGAAGATGCAAATACCTATTTATGGAAGTGGAGGTGGCATATGGATATTTTTCATCTGAATTGGTAGTTAATCTTCCACCAGGTGCTAAGGGAATACCTGGAGGCAAAACAGAAATTTTTCTCAGGAAACAATTATGAGTATGTCCTGACCAGTCAAGCACCTAAAAGTACACAATTTATCATAATCAAGATAATTTTGTCCTGAAAAACTTGAAAAGCAAGGCTTCACTAATATAGCCATATAAAAATCTGAGTAATAATCCCATCGGACTTCTATTTGTAGACAGTGCAGTTTCCATTGAATCTTTCAGAATGAATTATTGTATTATATATTCCTAGAATCTGTTTAACTTGTCAAATGAAGTCCTTGAGTACAAAAAAAAAATTGGGGGAAGATTTACCAAAATATTGTTTTTGTTTTAGAAATGTTCCTATAAAGGCATTCTTTCTGACAGTTGTTAGAAAAAGAACCTGTTGTCCGTTTATGCACTTGGAGCCCATGGCCTTGGTCCCACATCATCAGTACTGCAGGAGGAGGCTGGTTCCTCTGCCTCCCTGGGGCGGGGGCAGCATACCAATCAGAGGATCTAGTTTTCTTTTTAGTGCAGTGTAGCCAGAGCACCTTCTTTTTTCTATTTTGATTAAGTAATATTCGAGAGAGCAAAAAGACTAAAAGTTTGCTCACCTCTTAGATAAAAATTTTAAGAGTAGTATAATAATCTTGAAATTAAGGCTTTCACTGCATGTGTTTCTCTCATCTATTTTTTTCTTTCTGTTTGAGTGTCTGTGTTTCTGTGCAACATTTCTTAATATGGAGATGTTCCTACCTAATCATTCAAAGTGACAGTTATTATGCTTGTTTTACAAATATAGGTAATACTATATATGGAAAAAGTAGGTGATAGTTAATTTTGGGTACATTGTAAGTATTAAGATAAATTAGCTTTGCTGAACTTTTTATTATTTCATTGAAACTAACTCTTATTTTTCAAGCAACTTGTTACTCTTAATGTAGCAAGTAAAAATTAGCTTGTATATTTGTCTTTTTCATCAAGCTGTTTGATTAAGCATCGATAGAGACCTATCTGAGGAGTTAAGCTATATAATGGTGTGTCCAAATAGCAGTCTTCTTGGGAGAAAAATATACTGTCTTAGGAACTCTGGCCAGTCTAATTTTTCCTTTCTTGTCCCTCTTGATTTCCTAGATATATCCTTTCTGTTTTTTTCTCATTTATATAGTTCTAGTTAAGTTGAATTCTCTATAAGTTATGTAAAAAATTTTAGGGGCTACATTAATTTTTAAAGCCAGGTATCCCATACATATAACTGGACCGTAGAGCTTAAAATATGTCCCTGATTGCCTGATTTATAGGTATTCATTGCAGAACTTCTGATTTCAGCATATAAGATAATATATCAGGAATAGATTAAAGGTGTTTTATTGAATAACTGACCATAGTAATTTTTCACAAATAATTATACAGTTAAACTCATAAAAATCACTTTAGGTCTTTGCATAACTCAGACAAAAATTTGTATTTGAGGATTTAAAAAGAATTACCGGCATTATATATCTATGTATGAATTTTAAAAAACCCATTAGAGAAGCTGCTAGTGAAATCATAATCATAGGTATTTTTCTTCAATTTGAAAGCAAAATTTAATATCCAATTTTATTGAAATATCCAGCCCTAGGTAACTGCTGCTTTTCGTAGCAAATTAATATCATTTGCTGCAAAATGGAATGGAAATGCAGTTGCATTTCATATATGTCTAATTTAAGTCACCATACACAGGAGACTTTTATTTTTGTAGTTCTAGCAGGTGGCATGGCTTTTATGAAACTGAAAGTCCTCCTTCTCCCTCCTTAAATCCTTTCATATAGTGATTTCTCATGAGACTTTACAGTCAAATCTCAGCAACCATGCTGTGACCAGCAGGACCACAGACAGGTGAAGGGCCAGAGATAATACATATAGGGTGCAGTCTTTCCAACCTTTTTTTTTTTTTCTAGCAGCAGTTAATTATGTCTGGCTTACAGCTCACAAGCTGTGAAGTGTTAGAGGAGAAGATTTGTCATTCTAAGTCTGACTTTGAAGGAAACTTGACAGCACACATCAGTTAGCTGTTCCTCGGTGAGCCTGTCTCAGTCGTTCTCTAAGGAGCTGGCCAGGAGCCTCACGTAGAGGTAGAGGAAAGCATTTCTTACCTGCTCACCACCGAAAGGATCTGAGTGAGTTATAAATAGGCATCTTCCATGGTGGTCCCATGTGCATGAGTATAGTAGAAGTTCACATTTCACTATTTCCTCAGAATGATAGAGGCCTTCCTTTGTCCCAGATAGAACAAATACTAGACATATACTGTACTAACCCCTTACTTCTAATAGGTGTGTATTATTTCATTGTGTAAAACCATTTGCACTTCCCTAACAAATTCTTACAATGTTGAGCATCTTTTTGTGCGCTGCTTTGCCATCTCTACACCTTCTTTGATAAAGAATCTATTCAAATATTTTCTGCAATTTTTAATTGTGTTGCTTTTTTGTTTTTTTGTTTTTGAGCATGGAAATCTCCTATCGTCTAGACCTCCTTTATCAGATTATATGATGTAAATATTTTTCTCTCAGTCTTTGGCTTGTCCTTTCATTCTTGTGACAGTGTGTTTCAGTTCAATTTATGGATTTCTTTAACGGCACATGCTCTTGGTGCCATATTCAAGACATCTTTACCAGACCCACCATCAGAATTCTGTTACGTTTTCTTGAAGAAGTTTCATACTTTTCAGTTTTTACATTCAGATCTTTGACCCATTTTTAGTTAATTTTTGTATTTAGAGCTACATGTCAATCAAAGTTAATTTTTTGTAAATGAATAACCAGTTGTTCTAGCACAGTTTGTTGTAAAGACTTTCTCCCCTGAATTCACTTAGCACCTTTGTTGAAAATTGGTTTTCTACATATCTATCTGTTGATCTATTTCTGGACTCGATTCTGTCCCATTCATCTATTTCCCTTTCTTGATGCCAGTCCCACTTGGAATCAGGAAGTGGTAGTCTCCCAACTTTGTTCTTTTTTTATTCTTCTTCCAAAGTTGTTTTGGCTATTCTAGGTCCTTTACTTTGCCCTATGACTTTTAGAATAAGTTTGTGTATTTCCATCAAAACAAAACAACAACAGTATGATTTTGATTGTGATTGCATTGAATCTGTGGATCAATTTGGAAAGAATAGACAACAATATTGAGTTTTCCAACTCACAAACACAGTAAATCTCCTCATTAATTCAGGTCTTATTTAATTTTTTGTAGCAGTGTCTTACAGTTCGTAGGGTACAGGTCTTCTGTTTTTTTTGCCAGATTTATTATATTATATTTTCTGCTATTCTAAATGATATTTTTATTCAGTTTTTTAATTTAGATATGGCTAGTGTATTGAAACACAATTAAGTTTTTATATTGGTCTTATATTCTGAAACCTAGCTAAACTCACTATATCTAGGAGAACTTTTATAGATTTATTTTCTTCATAGACAGTATTGTTGTAAGCAAAAATGACAGTTTTACTTTTCCCTTTCTAATCTAGAAAGCAAGTCTTTATTTCTGTTTGCTGCTTATTGCTCTGGCTAGAATCCCAATACAGGGTTGAATAGGAGTGGTGAAAAGTGGACACCCTTGTCTTGAGCTTATGGTGGAAAGCATTCTTTCACCATTTAGTATTTTGTTAGCTGGAGGCTTTTGGTAGATCATCTTCATCAGACAAAATTCTGCCTGCTGATTTTTATTTAATTTATTTTGGCTCTGATCTTTATTATTTCTTTTATTTACTTTGGGTTTAATATTTGATTCTTTTTCTATTTTTCAATGTAAAAGCTGCAAGTCATTGACTTGAAAAATACTTTTTTTCTAAAATAGACATTTAGTGCTATAAATCCCATACCCACCACCAAATTTTACTTGATTAGCATCCCACAAATTTTTGTCTTTTTTCCTTCTCATTTCCATCCTATTCAAAATGCTCTCTAACTTTCGTTTTGGTATATTCTTTGACCCATGGGTTATTAGAAATATATTATGTAGTATCCAAACATTTGAGGGTTTTCCAGAGTTCTCTTGTCATTGATTTCTAATTGAATTCTATTGTGCTTAGGAAAAATGTTATGACTTTAATCCTTTCAAAATGAATTGAGGTTTGATTTATAGCTCAGAGTATGGCCCATATGCACTTAAAAAGACTGTATTCTTTCATGCTTCAGTAGAGTGTTTTATAAATATTAAGTAGTTAAAGTTGCTGTTCAAATCTTCTGTATCTCTACTGTTTTTCTGTGTACTTTTCTATCAGTTTTTGAGAGATTAGTATTGAAATCATCAACTATAATTTTGGATTTTTTTAATCATTTTTTTGCTTCATGTATCTTGAAGATCTGTTATAAAGTACATAAATATCTAGGATCACTATTCCCTCTTCATTAATTGACCCCTTTGTCATTATAAAATGACCCTCTCTATCACTGGCAATATACTTTGCTTTAAAAATCTTTATCTTAGCCACCCCAGCTGTCCTTAGACTCGTGTTAGCATATTATTATCTGTTTTCATCCTTTAATCTATTTGTTTCTTTACATTTAAAATGTGTTTATTGAAGCAGAAAATGATTGGATCTTTCTTTTTTTCTAATTTGATAATCTCTGCCTTTTAATTGGGGTATTTAGACTATATTTTGGTATGACTATTGATATTGTTAAGTTTAAATTGACATTTAGCTATTTATTTTTCTTTGCCTCATCTGTTCTTTATTTCCTTTTTTTCTCTTTTTTTGCTCCTTTTTGATTAAATATTTTTTGGATTGCATTTTTTTCTTCTTATTAACAACTGTTTTAGGTGTTGCTTTTTAACTCATTGCAGTCTAACCTCAAGTAATATTATAACATTTAATGTATAGTTTAAGAACCTATAATATTATACCTTCATTTCTCCCCTCCCAACATTTGAGTTATTGTTGTCATACATTTTACATTTACACATGTTATAAACCCACACTACATTGTTTTTACATTTGTTTAAATGGTCAATTATCTTTTAAACTAGTATTACATTGTTATTTTTAGGTAGAAGAAAGGCTTAGGAGATTTTATCTTTTTCTCACCTTATCATTGCTTTGAACAAAATCAGGAATCTTTTAGGAAGGAAAAAGAGGATATTGAGTAAGTGGGCAGGAATGTCTTGTATGTGTGTGGAAATCCAAAGTCAGTGCTTCTATAACCTCTAGGACCACAAGTAAAACAAATAACCTAGCCAAAATAGTCAGAGGCTTTCTTCACAGAAATATTAAAAGCCAAGGAGGTAGGGGTGGGATAGTAGATAATTTGAGGTTACTTATCTCTCAAGGTACTGATGTGACTGAGTTAGCTGCAAAATGTACTTCTTAAGTAAATTAAACTTGTTTTATGTTCAGCTGAATTTTGAAAGTCTACTAGATGGCTTATTTTAGTTTTTATATAATTGATATTTTATCTATAATTAAGAAACAAAACCAATTGTTGCTTCAGGCCATTTCTGTTTTATTGGTTAGTGGAATTTGGAAACTGTGGCACAGAGAGGCAAAGTGAATTCTTCGAATTCATAGTGGTATCTTTGTTATCCCTTTGAGAGCAAGGCCTAGGCCATATCATCCATTTCAGCAACAGCATCTGCCTAGCAGTTTCTGACTCTCAGTATATGTCCAATTAATATTGTGAAGATGGATGAACAAATGAATACATATCCTGAAGTTTGCCTAATTGGTTTCATTTTTCCTGTGCAAAGTTATAGTAGAAAGTAGAATGAGTCACTTTTGTTTGAATGCTTGAGATCCCTAACCAAGCACTAAACTTAACAACAATTATAGAATGATATATAATTTGGATCCTACAGCAAGAGTGAAGTTTTAGTATGTTTAGTCTACCTCCTACTTATAATAGACAGAAGCAGGTTGGAACATCCTCAAGTCCATTACTAAGCCCTTCTTTTAGTTACTGCATAAATAAAAGAAATTTCCGTGTATTTTGGAGCTATCCAAAACCACTTTAAGAATATCTACCTCATTTTATCCATTCATTCGTCAATGGACACTTATGTCAATTTCATGTCTTGAACATTGTGAATTATACTTCAATAAAAATGGGAGTACAGATACATCTTCAACATATTGATTTCATTTCCTTTGGGTATATACTCAGAAGTAGAATTGCTGGATCATATGATAGTTCTACTTTTAGTTTTTTGAGGAACCTTCATACCATTTTCCATAATTTATGTCAGTAATTACATTCCCACCAACAGACTACAAAGGTTCCCTTTGCTCCATATCCTCACCAACACTTGTTATCTTTTGTTTTTTTGATAATAGCCATTCTGACAGGTGTGAGGTGATGTCTCATTGTGGTTTTGATTTTGCATTTCCCTGATGATGAGTGATGTTTAGCATTTTTTCATATATACAGTGGAATATTATTCAGCCTTAAAAAGGAAGGAAATCCTGTCACTTGAAACAATATGGATGAACCTGGAGAATATTATGCTAAGTGAAATAATCTAGGCACAGAAAGACTGATACCACATGATGTCATTCATCTGTAGAATCTAAAAACGTCAGATTCATAGAATCAGAGAGTAGAGTGGTAGTTGCCAGGGACATAGGCTTGGAGGGGTGGGGGAATGGGAAGATGTTGGTCAAGGGATACCAAGTTTCAGTTAGAATGAATAAGTTCCAGAGATCTATTGTACAGTATGGTGACTGTAGTTAATAATAACATGTACTTGAATATTGCTAGGAGAGTAGATCTTAAATGTTGTCACCACAAAAAGAAAATAATAACTATGTTAGGTGAATATCAAAACATCATGTTGTGTACCGTGAATATATATAGTTTTTATTTGTCAAGGGGGGCACGGCGGTTGGGGAATATTAGCCTCTATTTCCTTTAGTAGTAGTACAGAAAAGCTAAGACTAAGTACTTTTATTCCCTGCTGGTTTGTTTGAGTCAAAAATAAAGTCCTTAGGTCAAAGGTGCAAGATTCCAATTAGTTGGTTCACAATGACAAACTGAAGAGCTTAAAACCTGTTTCCAAGAGACATTAATTCTGGCACTGACTCTGCCATAGTAGCCATGAGGCCATGCATAAGTCACTTAACTGCTCTTCCTCTGCCCACAAGTCTCCCCCTGCCCTGACCTTTATCCCCCACCACCCTCCCATCTTAGCACATATTTTTCTGAATGCACTTGATTCTTTTGAGCGTACGAAAATGTATCATAGACATTTCCCACTTCATACTCTCCTGTCAGTCTTCCTTTCCCATTATTTAAGAGACTACTGACTAGTTCGCATTCATATAAAATGACAAATTGGGAAGGTTTTCATTAGTCTTATTATTTTGGCAAATTGTTTAGTTGTGGTTGTTAGACCTTGCATAGATTTCTTATTCAAATAAAGAATACGAATTTATCTTCACTCTTCAGCATGGTAGTTGATTTTCAGTATAAATACCAACATTTATCTGAGTCTATAAATTAACTAGTCAGTTCCAAAATATTTTGCTGTAATTGTATGTTCCACGCTCTTCAGTTTAAGGATACAGCTGAAGTAGTCTAAGTTCAAACATTATATGTACTTCCCTCCTTTCCATACTACCATCATGTATTATGGGTTGACAGGAATTGACTCGGCTCTAAGAATTCTCACAGTATTTAACAACCAAAGAGTGAGAACAAAGCTGAGGTCATTGTTAAAATGTTTGTGGAATAATTAAGGGAGTAATGTGTCAGATTGAGGAGGAGATGTAAAACTGAAAGTGTCTATTGTTATCTTGAAGTAATTTTCCTTAGATATTCATTTAACTTCAGTGTCAAGTTATTTACATAACAAGATAATGCCTCCCTTTCCAGGGTGATGTGAAATTAATATAAACTTCATAAAGCACTTTGAGACACTCAGTTACAAGGTTCTCCATAAATGGCAGGCATTATTATAACCAGACTAGTAAAAAGAAACATGATAAAGCTACTAGTGCAGTGTCCTGTAAGAGAAACTGCATTGGTAAGGAAATATAAAGGTCACTACTATTCATAATTTATGGCTGAGGAGAATAGATCAAGAATAATAATGATGCTTTCCTGTGGAGAGATGTCTTAGAAAACTCAGATGTAGCAGTGTTGGAGTATATTGCTCAATCCAAGGAGAAGTATAAAACCTATACTTTACAAGCAATAAAAGTGATATACAAAGATGAATAAAGGCCATTACTCTTAGTAGAGCCATGAAAAATACGGTGATTGACAAATTTGATTTATGTCTTTCAGAATTTTCATGAAAGGCTTTGAATTAGAAGAAATAATCCTTAATCATTTGGGTGTATGAAACTTGAAATTTGCTTCAAATATAAGCATGGTTGTCCTCTCTCTAGTAAACAAAATCCTCATTGTTAATCCTGTTTTAAAATTTTTTTGATTTATTATAGGAAAAGTCAGAACTTTGCTTTAACTATATTAACTAATACAAAGTGAGAGAAAACTGCATATTTTAAAAGATATTTCATACAAGCAAAATGTTTCAAGAATGTGAGAGAAATAAGTGCACACACACACACACAAAATAACCAGACAAAGCTAATGATAGAAATCTGCATGTAAAAATATCTTTGAATCACACATTCAGCAGAGGAAATTTAAAAGGTAAATTTAGTTTTATGATGAAACTTCAGCTTTTATTGTCTATGCATTAGTTTCTTGTTGCTGCTATAACAAATTATCAAAAACTTAGTAGCATAAAACAACATATATTTATTATCTTACAGTTCTGAAGGTCAAAAGTCTAAAATAGATCTCTGTGGGCTAAAATCAGAGTGTTGGCAGGGTTGTATTCCTTTCTAGAGACTCTAGGAGGATCCATTTTTTTTGGGGGGGGGGGGGCTTTTCTACCTTCTAGAGGCTGCCTATATTTTTTGGCTCATGACCCCCTTTTCATTTATGAAGCCAGCAATGGCTGGTCATGTTTTTACATCATACCACTCCAACACTGGCTTTTCTACCTTCCTCTTCCATATTTAAGAACCGTTGTGATTACATTGGGACCACCTGGTTAGTATAAGATAATCTCCTGTTTAGCAGCCTGCTACCTTAATTCCCCTTTGCCATTTAAGGTTACATATTCAGGTTCTGGGGGTTAGGATGTGGGCATATTTTGGAGGCCAGTATTTTCTACTTATCATATTCCAGAAATGGAAAGATGAGAGTTTTATATATCTTTAGCAAGTGGCAAATAAATGACATGAATTTCTAGAATTTAGTACCATCATTTTCTCTTATCAACTTTTGGCAGTACTTTAGTGGTCAAACCTTTTTCTCTTTTCACCTCATGGAAGTATCAATTTTAGATTTGCACTTTTATTTCTAATTTCTAAACATCTATTCATTCATCCATCTTTCCAACCAACCAACAAATCCTTAGTGTCTACAATAGGATGTGAAGGGAACCGTGGTTAAGAATGGCTTAGATTTAAGAAAGAAAGATGGTGACAGTGTGAAGAGATGGATATGTTAGTTAGCTTGACTGTAGTAATCAGTTCACTGTGTATATGTATATCAAAACATCATGCTGTACACCTTAAATATGTATAATTTATTTTCAAAAGAAGAATGGCTTAAAGATACTGGCTTTACTTACCCTATGTACTGTGATGAATTACCTTGTCCACCACAAAATAGCTCCTTCCCTCAGGGAGCGTCCTCTGCTCAGTGCATGCCAAATGCCCCTTCACATAAAAGTTCATTATTAAGTAGAGATGTTAGAAAAAAATGTGGGAATAATTCACACATCTTATTTTTCTTTTCTTTGCCCTATCCTCGACACCCCGCCCCCCATCATACAAATAACAGAGCTTTTAATCTCTGTCTTTTAACAAGCTAATGTCAGGAAAAGGTATATACTTAAAATGATACTTTTTTTTCTTCTTTACTCTGATTATTTACTTATTAAAAGTTCTTTCTTGTGAAGAAAAAATGTACTGTAAAGAGGAAAGGAGATGTGCTTCTCTGTTAGGTCGAGTACATATCTGGTAAGAGGTTGGAAGTTTGATCAATTCCATATTGTAAATTCCAGCATTCTTTCCAGTTTTGAAAATAAAGGGAGCTGGATTTAGCCCACAGACAATAAGGTCGGCAGAAGACTTAATGCTGATCTTTCAGTATACAAAGAACATTGTGTTAGTGAGAGTAAGCAGGTGCTCTTTGTTTCAACTAAGTAGGAGAGGAAGCAGTGATATTAAAGGAGAGGTAATTTAGACTAAGCAGCCTCAGGCGTATTAAAACAGTGAAAAATGTAAAAATGGAAATTTCTCAGAAAAATCATCTGATTCATCTTCTCTGCACACTATAAGGCTTCTGATATTAAAGCAAATATACGCTAGTTATTAACATCTGCTAAATAAATATTTACTGAAATGAAGAAAATTCAGGTAGTCCTTTCTCAGTATATACTATCTCCAGTTCCTAAGCTCTCAAGAAGTTACTTGAAAGGTTCACAAGGAACAGTCATTATGAATCTTTGCTAAACTATAAAATCTCTGTCAGTTGGATGAAAAAGACAGAGAAATGTCAACGGAACCCGAAAAGTCAAGGTTTCTCATAGAGATAGGCTCTACTTATGTGAAGAGATGTTCCCTCAGGCATTTGCTTAAAATATTTCTTGTCTCAGGGACATCTGTTTGTCAGCAAGAAGGACTTATCATAAAAAATTGAAACATGATTTCAGCTGAAAGTATTTGCAGTCCCTTTTCACTCTGTTTTAATGATGTGTTTTTAAGTCCAGTTCATCTCTTGGTTGGAGGTGAGAACACCTCACCACACTCTGAGTCATGCGACTCCTCTCTGGGATTGTATACAGCTGGAGAGAGGAAGATTATTCTTTACTCAAGGGCATGAAAATTTGATTGTCATTCCCTGGCTTAAAATCATCTTTTGACTACATGTTACCTAGAGGATAACATGCAAACTCTTTAGCAAAACACATTTTTACAGTGTATCCCTGGTCTCCCTTTCTGGTCTCATCCGCAAGCACAGCCTTCCTGTTTCCTCTTCAGATTACCTGGTTATGTCCTCATTCTTCCTGACTTTGCACAGTGTCCTGTCTAGCAGAAGTGATCTTGCCCAGCTTGCCTGATCTTGCTCACTTAAGACTTACGTGAAGTCCTCCTCCGTTCCTCAGAGTGAATTTGTCCCTCAAACTATTGCTGTCTGGCCTCACCTAAACTTTCTCTTGCTGAGATTGCTGACTTTTCTGTTTTCAACCAAGCAAGAGCCTTTCAAGCCTTACCATGCTTGACTTTTTGATCATTTGTTACTGATGGCCACTTCCTCCTCCCTGAAACACTCTCCCCTTGAATTTGGTGTGTCACGCTCTTCTGGGTTTTCTTCTACCTTCTTGGCCTCTGGTCTCAATTACAGACTTTTCTTCCCTTCTCTCTCTCTTAAAATTTGATGCTCCACAGGGTTCTCTCCTTAGCTTTTGGGGACATAAAGAGAATGACATGGCAGAAAATGTAATGAGCATTTGTATTGCATGAAGTTCTTTTGGTGGCAAGCAGTGGAAACTGATGGAGGGCGGGTGCAGGGAACAGAGAAAGCTGAACAACCATGTGGGAAAGGGCAGACCTAGGGTGGTGGCAAGAATGTCAGCATCAGGATTGAGTGCCTTTTGCTAGGGTGTCACCATTAAAGTATTTGGTTCCAACAGCCCCATGTCTTTATTTTCTGTCCCCTCCCGTGTCTGCCTTGTACATCTATGTTTTCTTTCAGATGCACAAATGAAACAGTAATTTCTCTATAAAGCCTGTCCCGTTCAAGAATTGCTGATTACATCCATCTTTAAGCTACAGTCATACCAAATATGTATCTCTTTTACTGTAAGATACAGTGCAATTATATTGTGGTCATGTGGATGTTGTCTTCATTTAGTTGAAGAAATGTTTATGGGAAAAGGCAGTAAATTGTTTATCTAGCCCCAGGGCCTATTTTTTTTTTCTTAGCATTATTTTCCCTAGTGTTTTTGTTTTGTTTTGGTTTTAATTATTCAGGTGTTTATTGAAATCGAGTTTAGAAATTTAGATGGTCTTAAATTCATAGGTCACGAAGTTCAACTAATGTGATATACAAGGATACTTCAAAAAGTTTCTGAAAATAGAATTAAAAGATACCAGTCTTTCTATGAACTTTTTGAAAACCGCTTGTACACATTAATGAATGTAGGTTGGCTTTAATCAAGGTATCTTAATGGAAGAGAAACAATGTAGAGTTTCCATCTTCTATAAATATATTTTAAGAGAAAGATCCTTCTGAATCCCATATTATTCTAAGCATATCCGTATGTACATATATATTTTATAGTTTTTTTAAGTTTGAGTTCTTCTTCCTGTATGTTAAATTTGACTATTTTAAACAAAAAAATTCATTTTGTGTTTTTCTTTACACCTTAAGAAAGATGGCAAGTAATGTGTTGACATTTTGATATGAAAAAGATACATTGACTTTATATTTAAGATAAGAAATCGTACTTTTATTCTGTGCTGCTAGCTGTCAAGACATTTAAAGTGTTGGTGACAGAAATAAACTAGAAGCAGAAATGTATGTAGAAAGGTTAAGAGAAGTGAACAGCAAAGAACAAAGTAATTTTGCTAAATAACATAAGTTAGCTATTTTGTATAGAGCTACAATTTAATTTACATGTGAACTTAGGATACAAAAGGATCCTTAATAAAATATCTTCAAATATTTTAATCATTGTGACCATCAACATCAGACACACCTCACTGCACATGAGCTGAATTCTATTGAAGTGGAGCTGCTTATCGTGAAGAACAAACCCATTAGCACTCGTTTACTTGTGAAAGACTTTTGAAGCAAAACACCGTGTTAGTATACTAGTTAGGATACTACTAAATGCTGTAACAAACAAGTGACAACATTTCAGTAGTTCAAAACAGTATCACCTGTATAACAGTTTACTATGGCCTGATGGAAGTCTGGCTTTCTTCCACGTGATAATTCAGGGCCCTGGTTTCTTCCATTTTAGGGCTCTCTCATTTCCTATGCCATTGCCATTCTCAGTTTTTGGCTGTCAGAGGAATAAGAGGGATGAGGAAGGCATTCCTACATCTTAATTACCTTTTCCCAAAGTGACACGTCACTTCTCTGATACTCCATCACCTAGAATTTTCACATGTCCCTACTGAGATGCAGGAAGAGCTAGGAAGCATAGTCCTTGGCTTACTAGCTGCATACCAGCAGTCGTACGATACTAATGAAAGCATGAGTCCTGGTGGACAGTTACACTATCTGCCATAGTTTACTCCTATAGCAACCAAGTAGTTTTGTTACCCTTCCTCCCACACGTAGAACACATTCACAACTCAAGGGAAACAGCCTGGAGTCTCATTTCGTCCTTACATCCTTTCCAACATCTACATCAGGTTTAGCTATGGCTGTTTTTGCCTGGTAGCCTATGAACTGAAGTTCATGTTAACTCTCCACTCCTCTGCCCTCCCTTACCATCCTGCCCTAGCATAACCCAATATACAATAGTGGGCAGAGACAGGAGAGCTACAGTTAATTTGAGAAAAGAAAAAATGGGAAACACACAGCAATAATTGTTCACTGACAATAATGAAATCCTGTCAGGCATGCACCGTGAAGACCTCTTGAAAGCATTCAAGATCTCTTGATTAGACCTGTATTGTGTATCTGAAAAGAACTCCTTTGTTCTATATTCTCCGTGGCCCTTTGGGCTCTACACATTGGAAGCTAATTCCTCATCTGTTCTCATCTATGGCTAAGTGATCAATTTCTGCTTGTGCAATTTGGGAACCTGAAAACTATTTTCCAGACCATTTTTAAGACTACGTTTGGGGCTTATTTGCCAATGAAGTTCTCGTAGAGATGTAGTAGATTTTATATCTGTGGGCCTCCATTTGTTACACGTGCCAGCGTTCATACCTTTATCAGTCAGGATGTCCAGGGTAACAGAGACAATTTCAGGTTTTTCAGATGGAGGGAACTTAACACAGGGAGTTAGCTACACGTATGATAGCACAGAAAAGCCAAACATATGATGGTGAATAAACTCAGAGATTAACAAAATCAAGAAACCACACTGCACGCTCTAGAGATTGAAGGGCAATGTGAAGAACTGATATTATCAGAGCTGGGAGTTCTGATTGTAAAAGACTGTGTGCTTCTTGAGGGGGCTGAGCCAGCCATGTCCTTTTTCTTTGTGTGTCCCCACATAGTGAGCACTCAAATGTTTGTTTAATTAAACAGAGCTGAGCAATAAAGTCCTTCTACTGACTTCAGTCAGAAAAACCCATCAGAAAAATAAAATGTGGCAGAAATGATGGTATTCGATGTTGGGATGATCCTTAACTTGTGGAACAGCTGTAATTAGTTATTTTGGGGACCTCTTGTTGACATTTAGAGAATGTCAGAAGTTTTAATTTAAATTTTCTCTTCCTGTATAAGACTTTTAGAGTTTGGAAAAATACCAATTTTTATAAACATAGATGGAAGAATTAAAAAGGAATAAAGTCTGTAGGTGGCTCATGCCAAAACAAATTTGAAAAAAAGGCAGGGGGGTGGAGAGGATAGGTAGGGGAAAGAGAAAGCAGCTTTCCAGACTTGCTAGGAAAACAGCAGCTATAGCTGCAAACGATATCACTCAGTCTTTGATTCATTTTTGGAATCCCCTTCTAAGTTGATAATGACATTTCCTTATCTACTGGTTTGAGCCCAAAACTATCAACATATTTTTCTTTACTATTATTTAAGAATCTGTAAAATATCCCACTAGATATTTTAGCAGTCAAAATAGATTAATTCTAGAGTATGATCATAATTTGGAAACCATCACAAATGCCATTTAGTCTGTTCTTGGATGTCCTTTGTGTGTTTGAGTATATAGATATGCTGGACGCAACATAGCTATAGCTTTCATGATAGGCTTGAGAAAAGTCTCAAAATAGTAGGTACATTTAACAACTTGTAAGTTGAGAATAGTTTTAGAAGTTTTTATGACTGTTGTCTTTCCTAGAGAGAAGAAGAACCTTGCTTAACGATTTCTTGGTGAATATCCATTTTTTAAAATTTTTTAATCTATAATTTATCTTCTTTTAAATTTTAACATTCATTTGTACATATTTATGGGATACAGAATGTTGTTTCAATACATGTATATACTGCACAGTGATTCACTTAGGGTAGACAGCATAGTTTTGTACCCATTAGTCTACCACTTGTCCTCCTCCACCCCTCCCTTTCCTCTGGTAACCATTATTCTACTCTTTACTCCAAGAGAACCACTTTTTTTGTTTTATATTCCACATATGAGTGAGATCATGTAGTATTTGTCTTTTTGTGCCTGACCTACTTCATTTAACATGATGGTTTCTAGTTCCATCCATGTTGCTACAAATGATAGGATATCATTTTTTTTAAATAGCTGAGTAGTATTCCGTTGTGTCTCTCTCTATATATATACCACAGTTTGGTTAGCTCAGTTGGCTGGAGCTCAGTGTTATAAAACCAAGGTCACAGGTTTGGATGCCTGCACTGGCCAGTTACCAAAAAAAATAGTGAATATTTCCACCTACAAATGAAAATGAAGATTTTGGGGGTAGGGGTGAGCATGACAAATTCAGTTACCATATATGCTTTAAAAACATTTTAGCATACATTAGTGTGTTTATAATTCTTTTATTCACATCTAAACTTCAGATTTATTTATTTTTCACTTGTTTTAAAATAATAATGACAAATATAATGCATCTCTCTTTAAGTATATTTGTTGTGTCTTTCAGGCTAAAGTACTCCCAATTTAAAATACCCATGAAGGCTTGGCTCTAGGTCTTGTCTAAAAGATGTCATGATAGACTAAAGAGAGGAAAATTCATTGTTTTACCTATATGGCACCTACATCTGAAGAATAGGCTTTTCTTTCCTGGGTTGTCTTTCTGAAGTAAAGTGTTATAAAATAATCACTTAGTAATTTTGCAGTTTTATTAAAAATAATTACTTTGTTTCAGTCATTTCAATATCATCTTTATAGTTTTGAAAACATGTAGTCAGGAAAAAAATTCTTCTTTGGTATTGATCTATAGCAGAAAATGTGCTGTGGTCAACCTTTTCCATCCCTAATTGAGTTGATTTCCTTTAATACTATTTTATAATGAAAATATTAAAACATGAGGCATGTTTGTGCTGCTTCAAATAATTGGTTTTGCTTTTTAAGCATGTTATGTATAATCTTCAAGATTTCTTTCTGAACTTCTTTGCCCTGAGGAGTGTAGAGTATTCTTGAAATTATGTGTCCATTATGTATTTTTCAACTGTCGATTCAACTGCAGCTTGTTGTGCTATTAATTCATTATGAAGTGACACTGGAAGAAAACTCATTATGTGATAATATGAAAACACCTATTTGTCAAAAAATAAATGAGTCTGTATTGAAAATCCATCTACTGTAGTGAGTGGGAGTCAAATAGTTTACTAGATATATGTGGGCATTGATGCCTTCTTTTCAAACAGGAAAACACAGAGAAAGTATTTCAGTTCCAATCCATAGACACTCTGTTTCATGCACTTAAATGTTTTGTTTTTGTTTCTTACAGGTGATATTATACCCAACTTCTAATAGCTCCAAGTCAGCTGAATTACACCGAATGGTAGTTCCAAAAAATAGCCAGGACTCTGACTTAAAAATCAAACTGGCAGTGCGAATGGATAAGCCACCACATATGAAGCATAGTGGGTAAGTGTGTATTTGAGATGTTTTCCCCCTGAGTTATTGGATTTAATTTCTATTGCTTTGCTCCCCATGGATTTGTCACCCCACTTCCCCTGGGTGATGGAGCCACAAAGCATTATTCAAAGCCCATTTCTTCTGAGCAGTGAGAAGCCCCGAAGTGGTTAATCTCCCCTGGAACCCTCAAGCAGGAGGCATCCCTTCCTTGGGAAATTAACCCTGAATTGGGATTCTCTTCCTGCATTTATTTTCCAGACCAGGAAGTTACAGGAAGAGAACATAGGTGGGGTTATAGCTTAACAATATAGGCTGGTACACTTTCAGTGAAACAAGTCAAATGACATTCCATTAGACAATTAAGTGATCTTACAGCAATTTCTCAGTATCTTTACATAACAATCAGTAACAAGTCTGTCTTGAGCCAGCAACCGTGCTGTGCCACAAATCTTTATCTTACACCAGAGACTTTATAGCCTGAGGAAAGTTTCCAGTCCTCCACAAGGTCAATATTTGAAACTGCAATGCTTTGGAAAACCAGGCCCTGTGAGGTACATATGCTTTATAGTATATTCCACAAATTTCAAGGTATATTTTTTGTCAGTTTAGTGGGAAAACCAGTGTATCAGGTTTTCACATGGAGTTTTCTCAAAAAACTTGACCTACATAGGTTGTTTTCCTTAATTTTTTAGACCCATAGACACCTTTATAGCTAGACACATGGATACTTAGTTAATAAAATTGTTTGCAGCTGACAAAATATTGGTTTGATAGTCTTTGGTATTGCACATCAGTCATAGTAATAAAAAATGCTGATGTATGAAGATAACTTCTAAGAAATAGTTTTCAAAATAAGTAATAGTTGAAATAAGCCTAGTATTCAGATCCTCAGAAATACTGAAAATTACATAAAACATATAAAAGCTAAAAGATGAGTCAAGTATAACCTAGAAGGCTGTTTTGACAGGAGAGGTAAGAGTGTGTGAGTGTATCCCAGGGATTGCCGTGTGTCAGAGTCAGCCTTCATCTCTGCCAAGGTCTTTTTTTTTTTTTTCTCTTGTAGCTGGTGAGGAAGTAGATCTGAACTCTTGAATACGATAAAATGACTTTTCAAAAATCTAGGTCTTTCTCAGATTAACACTTTTACTCCAGTCCAATCTCAGCATGGGGTGTTAGCCATTAGAAAAGAATGTGACCATTTTTCTTAATAAGGAGAAAAGCAGTTGCTAATATGGCTTACACTGAGTTTAGCAACAAACAGCAGTCTAAGAAAGTGTATTCCTGTAAGGAGAGGGGTCTTTTTGTGATGAAAACATTTGATCTCCTCTCTTCTAGCCATTTGAAAACATACGTTAAATTATTAATCATAGATGCCTACCTAGCACTACTGTACACTACTAGAACTTATTTTTCCTATCCAGCTATAATTTTATTATGCCATTCATCAAAAGAAAAAGAGACTAAATACTAGTGGAGAAATAACTGCAGTTCCTGGAACATACTGTGTTCTTTTATGTCTAACTCTAGACTCTACTAGTCTCTAAGCACTTTAGAGCACTTTAAATCACCATCATCAGGTAGGAGATAACTGATGAATCAATAGGTAAGGAGGATTTTTTGGACAACCATTAGGGAAAACAAAGTCAGGGTCTGGGCAGGGGCAACCCAAGTGTATATCCTATAGTTGCAATGGCACTAAGGACCGTATCACTTCCTTGGTTTGGATGGGCAGTGTGTGCAGTGTCAGAACAGGCCTCACTGAAGGGAATGTATCTCAGAGGGCAGGCTCTGGGAAAGGGAACCATAATTGGGGTAGCCTACATTAGGGCATCTTTAATGTAGTAATGCAAACTAAAGTCTAATTATGACTCAGCTCATAATGCAGATGGAGTTCCTGGGATTTAATGTTTTGGGTTCCTTCATTCACCTGTCTACCTGCTCACCGTTAATTTATGAAGCAAGCATATGTTGCACATATTGATGAAAATTCTCATTCATGGACAACCCTTAATGAGATACCATCGCAGGCCTGTAGAACTGGCTAGTCAGGGATTCAGACTTGTATACAAGTAATTATAGTTGTGAGTGATAATTGCTCTAAGACAGAAATGAGAACCTGGTGGAAAGAATACCTGGTTTTAGCTGGGGATAATCAACTGAAGTCTCACAAGACACCTGGATTTTGACATGAAACTTGGAGGAAGAATTCAGCAGGTAGACAGTGGGGAGAAAGGTCATTGCCATCTCAGGGCATAGCATATTCAAAGGCAGGAGTCCTGGAAGGGCTTTCAGCTGATGGTAAGTTCCGTGCAGCTGGCATGGAACATTTTGAGACTAGAGAGTTAGTGCAGGTGCTCTAAAGTGCTTAGAGACTAGTAAAGTCTAGAGTTAGATATAAAAGAACACAGTATGTTCCAGGAACTGCAGTTATTTCTCCACTAGTATTTAGTCTCTTTTTCTTTTGATGAATGGCACAATAAAATTATAGCTAGATAGGAAAAATAAGTTCTAGTAGTGTAGAGTAATGCTAGGTAGGCATCTATAATTAATAATTTAACGTATGTTTTCAAATGGCTAGAAGAGAGATCAAATGTTTTCATCACAAAAAAAAAAGATTAAGGTTTATGATAATGAATATGCTAGCTACCCTGATGTGATCATCACACATTGTATACATGCATTGAAATATAACTCTGTACCCTATAAATATGTACAGTCGATGATGAATATACTAATTACCCTGATTTGATCATCATACATTGTTCATGTGTATTGAAATATAACTCTGTACCCCATAAATATGTACAATCAATGTTTCAATTAAAAAATAAATTCCTTAAAAAAACAAAACAAAACAGGAGCCTGTGTATCACGACACCAAGACAGTTCTTAGTTTACTCATGGTCAGCACCACAGTGAATACCCTTGGAGCCTTCAGATTGGCTCAGGAACAAAGATTGAACATGGAGTTGGGCATAGGACAAGTTCTGCAGCATTTAGCGCCTGTGGGAAGAAATCCTTGCTGTAATCTGGCAGTTTCTTGGTTTAGAATATTCCAGGGCAGGTGGGACAATCTAGCTCCCTTACAAGGATTGATTTGGGATTGGGAGGAAGATCACTCCTTTGCACTGAAGGGGAATTTGTTTTTATCACATCTTTGACTAAATTAGAGGCCCCAGAGTGGCCCTGCAATTGACTTCTGCCCAAGACTACAGGTGAAGGAGAATTCTAAAGAAGATGCATCATAGTCTCTCAATTTAACTCATAAATCTCAGGAACTCACTAAAGGATTCAGACCAGGAATGCTTCATATCCCAGCCACATCTATTATTATCTGCCCTTGCTTAGAGATACTGACAGGCATTTCCAGATATTAAGGTATCTCTACTGTTCATGGTATGCAAAGTGAAGGAATTTTAGAACTGAAAATATCTCTGATGCTGTTCTGCTGAGCTAGTGTGTTATTTAAGAATATGATATTTCATAACAGTGGCTCAGTAAAAACTATTTTAATAGTAATATTAGAGTAATCTACCAGAAGTAAAAGTTTTCAGCATTTCTGTAATGGTATTGATCCCTGTGGGCAGGGACAGTTAGAAGTGCTTTTCCACAAGCATCTGTTCTGTTTTCTCAGTGCCTGTGTTTTAAATATTTTGGATATCAATCCTGTTTATAGATATATATGGGAAAACAAGGTTTCACCACAGTACAACTATATTTGCCTTTTTCTGAGGTAAATGAATTTTGCTGCCCTTAATTACATTTAAGAAGAGAAAGAAAGTCAACTAACTTTTTTCTTCAAAGTACTCTGTAATACACCAAAGCAATAATATAACAGGAATAGTAGATTAATAGCATTTTGCTTTGGGAGTAGATTGTGTTCTGTCAATAATTCATCCTATAATAAATAATTAACAGATGAATAATTAATAATTTAAAAAGAGAGAAGCCAAGTTTAGAAAAAGATTAATTTATCTTTAAAATATGACAAACTCCTTTTATAGATAGAGTTATTAAGTAGATTAAACAATAAATTGGAGGTTTATTCATTTCTATCTTCAGAGCACTTAAGTTGAAATCCTTTGGGACTAAAGTAGTAAAAACCTAATCTCTTTTAATAATGTGGCCAAAAATTATCTCTCTCTCACGTGAACTATTTTAACATGTTTTCTCTGTTTTATTCACTTATCATTTATACTTGGCCCCTATATTGTCCCTAAATACTTCTGTCAGTATTATCTATATTTTTGTATGAGTTCCCAACTGCTCTGTAAGTTTCATAGACCTATTTGAATCTCTAATGCCTCACATAATGTTTAATCAAGGATAGTATTAATATAAATCATGATAATAGTGTGCTCCTTAGGGTTTAAAGGAAAAAGTAATGAAAACGAGAGTAAGCTGCATTCATAAGTTGAAACTTAAAAGATTTATAGGGAACAGAGTATAATTTTACTATAAAAAATTCCTAAAATAATTGAAATAAAAGGTGTTTGGTTTTCAACTGTTGCATACTCTTTTTTTTAAAGCAGAAAGTAAAATATATCTTACCTAAAGCTTACGTTTGTAATAGCTAACCAGTTTATGACTATATAGTTTTTTTGAAGTAGGATTAACTACATGCAATTGAAAATAGATATTTAATTTGGATAAAGTAAGCATAATGATGATTCCCTCCTTTTAAAATCAAATTAGGTATTACCACAAGACATATTTAGCAAAAAGTTGGGTTTATTTATTCATTTGAATTATGTTGTATAAACTAATTACAGAAACTACTCTTAGATGAATCTGTTAAACAATTACCAGGTAGATTTCGAATGGTGAAATGATTCACATCCAGCTTTTGAATTTATTTTTCTGCTTTCTTTGTGTAGCTGGAATATAGAAGTGTTCTTGCACAAATGGATTATACTTTAGCATAGCCTAGTGGCTAAGTAACAGCATTAACTTAAAACTTAGAAATACTATGCTTGTTTTTATTAAATAATATTATTTTTCTAATTCAAATGTTATTTTCTTAACCAAAAGAAAGGCAGAATAAAATGCAACTAATAAAACAAATGACTATCATGACAATTAAATATATAACTGAAAAGGAGAAAGAAAAAAATTAAATTGGCTGTCACAAATATGTGGAAACATTATTATCTCAATCTATCAGAAGTCTGATGCAACTGATTACTTTTGTAGGAAAAAATGAACAAAAGTTTTATGAATAAATAATTATGGAATGGTTTTGTCACAGTTGAGATTGGTAAGATAACATTTTAGAAAAAACCACTGCCATATAAATTTCATATTTCTCTTTATATAGAGTAAGACTCAGCTATTTACACATCTGTTTAATGAATGGATGGGTTGATATATTTTTAAATTGTCACAAATATAACTCTCCAGTTTAATTTTCATCGTAAAGATATAAAAGACATTGGGTCATCTCTTGCTGTAAGGGAGAACAGGATAAGCTCCAAGCCAAGCCAGCTGTATTCTGGTGACCCCCTCATTCCCCAGAGGGAGGGCCCACTAGGCACCCAAGGGCTGGGGTGGCATGCCTATGAAAACTTCAGTAATACACTTAAAATTCAAATATTGCATTTGCTCATAAAGTGAAATTACTGCACTCTAATAACATTGCACTATTTTGTTTATGATTTCAGGTTTATCATCTTCAGCTAATTTAGGGGACAGTCTTATGACCAAAGGAAGGACAATCTTATTAAGGTCAAGGTAGAATTTGCTTGGTAGGTTCAGGCCTTACAAAGAGGACAAGTCTGTTCTTTCCCAGAGAAAACTGATTTTTCATTTTCAACTTACCTTTTAGAATGACTTTCCTACATGTCTTTGTCTAAAATAACCATATTTTGACATCTGACCTTCACCTGAACCTACCTATAGGTTCTGTTTGTATTCCCATGTTGAACTTGCCCCAGTGTGGCTGTCCCGATTTCACGGAAGTCCTATTTCTCATAGCCTTGGCAAAACTTCTGGCAAAGTGTTTGCTAGGTTCTTAATAAATGATTGATTCTTTTCCCAAATACAGCTTCCAGAAGAAAAGTCTGTCTTTGTTACTTTATAAACAGTTAATGTAGACATTGCATTTAGAGTGATAAAAGGAATATCATAAAACCAATTTTATTTTTCCAAATGCCTTAATACACTTTATTTTCTGTTTGCTCATTTAAGTCCTTAAGAGCTATATTTTAATTTTAATTTGCTAGTGGTTAATAACAAATTATGTCATAATGGAAGACACATTTTCAGACATAGCTTTAATAGTCATTAAACCAAATGTTTTAACTTGTTATATACCTTTGCAGAACTTCTGTGGTTTTTCCTATAATAAATTAGTTTGTCTTTAATTTTAAGCTCAAATTACGGCTTTTCATTAAACGCCCTTTTACTCTCAAGATTCTTCTCCGGGAGTGTAGCATCTTGACATGCATTATTTTCTTCTCCTACTTTTCGTACATAAAATACCTTTTTTTTTTTAAGACACCCTTTGGCATTGTACCTGAGTATCTTAAACACACTTTAGGCCAAATAATTAAAGGTGAAATATGAGCTCATTTTCTTTTTTCTTTATTTTCTTTAAAAAAAAAAAAAAAAAACCTCAGTCCATATATATTCATAGGTTATCTTAATTAATTTGGGGCACATTTTTAAAAATCATGTGAAAACTATTTATGAATACTACATACTAAAGTTTTATAAACAGTTAATGTACAGAATTAAAATGGAATCGTTTCATTTTCTCAGTTCAAACTTGACTGTAAAATCTTCATACTGTGTAAAAACATAGTAGTACTTTTTATTCCTTTGCACACACCTAGAAGTTAGAAAATATTAGTAGTGAGTGAATTATGCAACAATCTTGGGTTTGTTTAATGCCTGAGCATTGTGAGAGGTAAAGAAAAACTTTGAACTTTATTTTAAAATATTTATATTTTGTTTATCTTCTGATATAGGTGGCTGAATTGTGGTTAGTCGGAGGATGGTATAGTAACAGTTATGTAGAAGGAGTGCTAGTTTAGGAGCTAAGACACCTGTAGCTTGGGTCTCAGTTCTGTCACTAACTTGGGTAACTTACCATATCTTTCTTGGCCTCAGTTTTATCAGTTGTTAAAGGGGATAATGAACTAGAAAACTTGAAAGGCTCCCAGGCCCTGGAAATGTAACGTTAAGTAAATCATTTCCTCCCCTACCTCTCCAGGTGCATGCTGCACTCATTCCATGGCCCTGCCACACTTATAGAGGATGTCCAGGGTGTAGGGAGAATAGAAGTGGTAGAAGTGAGGGCACCATGGAGAGAGATGAGAAACTGGGAATTTATTTGAGTCCTCCCAAGGCAAGGAACTGGAAGTATGAAGACTGACATCAAGCTGAGAAAGGCTTCTATTATATAAGATTAATTTTAAAAATACATGCTATAGAATTGTGTATACTCTGTTAGAATTAAAAAACAGATGCATATAAAATTCAGAAAGGAAACACACTATATATACTACATGGAATAATGAGACAACAGGTAAAATTTTATTTTCTCTGTTTTCCAGATCTTTTGTGATGTGGTTATACCACTTTTATGATGAAAGAATGTAGTTATCAAACTTAAAGAAAAAAAGTTAAATTTGTTTGAACAAAAATCTGATTACTAAGGAAATCATTTGAGAGTGTTCTTTAAGGTGAGCCTTGAAGGACTCCTGTCCACTCAATTTTTAAAGGGGTGTCATGGTTTAAGAACATGAATTCTGGAGCCAGACTGCCTGCATTCACATCCTGGCTCTATCACTTAATAGCTGTGGGATCTTGGGAAAGTTGTGAAACTTCTCTGTGCCTCAGTTTTCTTAAGTGCAAAATAAAATGTTAATAGACCCTACCTCATAGAACTGTTGGGAGGAGTAATACTTTACTACATGTGATGTGCTTAGGAGAGTGGCTGGTGAGCTCACAGTAATGCTCAGTCTATTGTAGCTATTGATAAAACCCTAAAGAAGGTTAGTTTTGAGTTGAGATATTATTGAAAGAAGGAAAAATAAACATTAAAAATTTAAAATACGGAGTGGAACTAAACCATTAAAAAAAATGCAGTATTTCCATCTCATCCCTCAACCTCTACCCCTTTCTCTGTCGTCCGTCTCAAGCAGTCGTAATGGCTGCTGCTGAGTTGGTGGGGGGAACCCGAACTGGGAGACCTGGGCTGCAGCCAGCTGTGTCTTCAGGTTGCTCTGGGTCTTTAAGCAACATATTGGGCTCACTAACTCATCTTTAGGTTTCTTTCAGCTTTGAAATCTATTACTTTTTTTTAACATTCATTTATTCATTTATCATATACAACATGTTTTGAAATATGTATATGTTATGAAATGTGTTAAATTGTACATATTTTGTACATGTTTTGAAATGTGTATACATTGTGAAATGTGTAAAATTGTATATATTTATCATGTACAACATGTTGTTTTGAAATATGTATACATTTTGGAATGGCTAAATTGAGTTAATTTACATATGCATTACTTCAAATACAGTAGTTCCCCCATCCTCGATTTTACTTTCTGTGGCTTCAGTTACCTGTGATCAGCCAAGGTCCAAAAATATTAAATGGAAAGTTCCAGAAGTAAACAGATCATATGTTTTAAATTGTGTGCCATTCTGGTTGGTGTGATGAAATCTTACAAGGTCTCACTCTTTCTGTCCAGGACAGAAATTGTCCCTTTGTCTAGTGTATCCATGCTGTGTACACCACCTGCCCTATATAATGTGATTGTGTAGGAAAAAACATAGTTTATGTAGGGGTTCCTATATGGGATAGGGTACTGTCCGAGGTTTCAGATATCCACTGTGGGTCTTGGAACATCTTTCCTGCTGATAAGGGGGGACTACTGTACTTATTTATTTTTTGGTGGCTGGATGGTACAGGGATTGAACTCTGGACCTTGCTATTATCAACACCATGCTTTAACTAATCGAGCTAACCTGCCTGCCCTGTGCTTATTTTTTCATGGTGAGAACATTTAAAATTTATTCTGTCAGCAATTTTCAAGAATATGAGTTATATTCACCACATTGTATATGAAATCTTTTTCTTTTAATTCTTTATTTTAAACCTAAAGTTAGAGGTATCTTAAGGAAATGAGATGGAAATGTTCAAACTCCTGGGCAAGACAGAAAGAGTTAAATGATTTTCAAGCCAAATTATTCTTTTTAAGGACATTTCCATAGACAGGAAGCAGAGTGGTTAAGGACACGGGCTTTGGTGTTAGTCAGACCTGGGTTCAGACTCTAGCCCTGTCATTTAATTTGCAAACTCAGTCAGCTTAACTTCTCACAGCCGCACTTTTTTCAGCCATAAAGTTGGATGGTCCTGAGCATGAAATGAAAAGATATATCCATAAAGCCGGTAACACAGTGCTTGTTACATAGTAAGAGTCAGTTGACTAGTAACAATCATCATTAAAGTAATTATTTTTGAAAATTATACTCCCTTGATAACATTTTTAATAATTTTTTTTTAGTTTTAATCATATCATTTGACTTTATTCAGAAGAAAATTCTTAAAGACAGATGAGAAAATAAAAGTGTATAAATCATCACTAATTCCTTGGGAGTGTAATAGTTATGTCCCCATTAGAGCCGTTTGCTTAATTGTTAGGCTTTAATTTACATGTTTATTTGACAGCTATTATGGATGTAGGTGGGGTAGTTTGTTTCTCTTTGTGTATTCATTTTTCTACTAACTTTGTCTTCTCTCTGTGTCCAAGGAAGAAAAATGAAAATATTACATAAGAGCTTTTAACCATGTCTGAGCGACTGACTTGGATGATATATGCTCAGATTCTAAAAAAGAGCACCTGGGGATTGTTTCATGGCAAGTGAGAGGAATTCAGATAGAACTTGTCCCTTTATTTCAGTCTAATGCAGTCTAAATTACTTTTAAAATTACAGATGCTTTCAATGCATATTTTAAAAAACTAGTGGTACATTTTGTATGTTTTAGTGCAATTGCTAGTTTAACTTTTAATTTTCTTGCTTAAATCATTAAGCAAGTATGATTTGATCTATACATCTCTAAATAGTCTGTCAGGTCTTGCTAGTTGTGGTATTAAAATTTGTCCAGTTTCATGACACATTGTTGATCTCACTAGTTTTTACATTCCAGATATGTTTGTTTAATTTCATCTCATGTATTTTTTGTGTATTTCAAATTTTAGTTTTATATGTGTAAATATTTAAGGAGAGATTGATAAATCTGAACAGCTTACTGTTCTAATAACTTAGTGACTAAACAACTTTTATTTTGTAGTGACCGTAGCACCAAAGACATTCATGTAATTGAATAATTAGTCTAATTATATATGTTAGTGATTTATGAAAATAATCACTAGGAGTGTCGTTGAGATTAGGGTTCTGGAGACCTTTGCCATTACTGACTCCACTGCAGAATGTTCTACTCTCATGCACTCCCCTTTTCCATCAAGTCTCTGATCAGATGCCATCTCTACAGAGAAGCCCATCCTGTCCTCCCTACAAAGTACCCTTCTCTCCCTGTTATCAACTCTCTCTTTTTAACCTGTTTCGTTTCTAAAGCTCTTGTCGTTAGCCAGTGTTATATTTATTGACTATTGTTTATTGACTATCTGCCCAACTGGCATGTTATCTCCATGGTGTGATTTTTTAATGAGTAGCTCCCCAACTACATGTAATCTCTGTAGGGTAGGAACCTTGTCTTACTGCTATTTTTAATTAATTAATGCCAGTGTTGAGGACATTAACAGAAAGAGTAAAGGGTTTATACAGGTATTAAAATTTCTAATCGTTTATCCTGCAATCATCTGTATCCTTAAAGATAGTACTTTAATAATCAAATCAGAGGGGAAAAGCACTTCTTAATCTCACAATATTTTAAAAAAGAGTGAGGGGGGGGAGAGGAAGATTTAACAACCTCAACTTTTTTTTTTTTTTGAAGCTCTTACAACGAGAAAATGGAGGGGACACATCTGGGTGGGAGGGGGAGAGGGAGGGGGGGAGGTTTTGGTGATGGGACACAATAACTAACTACATTGTATATTGACAAAATAAAAATAAAAAAAATGCAAAAAAAAAAAGTGAGTTTGCTACTTTTTGTAAAAAAAGCAAATGTATTTTTAGAGCCTTTGCTTATTTCATATATTATACTTATGAAAAAGATTTTAATTTCTTTTGACAAGGGATTAGAAGGATATAGCAATAATCCAAAGAAATCTGAAGACCAGCTATTTCCATCTTCGTAAAATTTGCAGCCTTATCCTTTCTTCCAGTTAGATTGACTCTTTGATTTATCCTTAATTCACTGCTTTCTCTTCACCTATATTAGTTAATATCTATCCTTCTGTAGGGTTTTCCGCAACTAAATCCGTTTTCGTTACTTTTGCCAAGCCTAGCTCAATCTCTCTTCTAACAACAACCAAAACACCTGTTTCAGTGACTTCTGTACTGATTTTTCTATATTTGCCTCTTTTTTCCAAACCATTTAGGAATTTAGGAGAATGATTTATATCTGTACTAAAATATTCTAGTGCTCCCCATTACCTATGGGATTAGATTCAAATTCCTTAACCTAGAATTCAAATTCTTCAAAAATCTGGCTCATCTAGTCTTCTAGATTTTCTCCCTTCCAAACGTAAGTCGCCAGCTTCAGTCAAATTGATAAATACATATACCTGAACATGCTTTTACTAACAGCTCTATTTCTTCCCTTTTTTTTTTTTTTTTTTTTTACTTATTAAAACCTTACCAATTTTGTATCAGCTTACACATTTTCTTATTCAAGCACAGATGTGCCAAGAAAGATAGTTTATTTGCTCTATGATTAATCTAATCATTCCTCATGAGCAGACCCTCAGCTAACTACAAGCTACTTCATCCCCACTCTTCTGATTTGGAGGGAACTCTAGGTCTCTTTTATGCTGTGAGAATCTAAAGAGGCTCTGGCCTTCCGTCTGCCTCACTGGGATCATTCCCACTTTGTTACAGCACAGCCTGCATGACAGCAGGAGAGTGCCTTTCTACCTTAGGCACTCTCCTCGGCTCCTTCTTATCAGCCTGCCTTCTTATCTCCGGAAAAGAGAGCTTCCACACTGTTACTTTCTGGTTGCCTAGGACCTTCCTTATGTAAAACTTTTGGTTAAGTCAGCCAGACCTGCCCTATGCCATATTAAAGGAGGAGATCAGTGAATTTAAAAAGTTCTTTCTACATGTATGTTGATCATATAAATGAGCCCAATAAATGAACTTCCTAAATCTATACCCTTTGCCCTATACCTGTGTTGTTCCCTCCAACTTTGGGCTTGCTCATGTGACTTGCTTTGGCTCCTGGGACAGTAGCAAATTTGGTATTGTCTTGAGAAAGCACATGTACATTTTCACTTCCTCTCTTGCTCGCATCCTTCCCCATGAGGACACGCATGGGTTAGCCCGCTAGAGAAGCAGAACTGAATCTGCCTTGTTTTCCTGGCCAAGGTCTCAGACATATGATTGAGCCCAGACCAAATGAACAAAGCCATCTGGCCACCTTGTAGCTGATCACAGACCCATGAGTGGGTCATGCTGAGTCCAGCTCAGGTGAATAGAACTACTCACGCAACTGTGGGCTCTTAAGAAATAATAAATGATTGCTGTTTTAAGTCACTAAGTTTTTGGTTGCTATGTGATATGCAAAGGCTAACTGATACTGTGTACTCTTGTTTTGCTGCAAAATCTATTCACTTTTATTCCTTCTTCTATTATACCTCAGCTGCACAGAATTGGATTAATTATAATCCTTGGCCCATGATGTATATCACATTGATCTACACATTTAATTTTATATATATAAATATATATATATATTCTCTGTACGATAAGCCTTTCTACAAATATACTATTATTTATCCATTTCATCGAGGTGGATATTTGAGTCACTTCAGATTTTTAGTATTTCAAACAGTGCTGCTATGAACATTCCTGTACATGTTTCCTGGTACATGTGTGAATAGTTTCTCTTGAATGTATACCTCTTGAAATTGTTGAGTCTGTGAGAATATGAATGTTCATATTTATAAGATAATACTAAACTTTTTATTTTATCTTATTTATTTTTATTTTATGAATATTCATGAGATACAAATTACCACAAATTGCTTTTATACCCCATGTCCCCACCCAATTGTCCCCCAACCACCCTCTCTCCCCTATTCTGCTTTGCAGCCCTAGGTATATTCCCTCCCTCTGTAAGACCACTGCACTACTTTCTTTTATCTGTTCTTATCAGTTAAATACTAAACTTTTTAATGTTGTTATTGGTTTCAATAATTGTATCAATATTCATTTCTTTCAGGAATATGTAAAATCCTTTTGCCTTTCTCTTTTTTTGGCTTTTACCACATACTAGCTTCTTCTGATACTTAAATTTTCACATTTATGTCTTTTTTATATAGCTGTAACATTGTTTCCTGAAGGCAGGGAAATAGACTCTTACTTCATTACTCTGTCCACAGGCTTCAGAACATAGTAGATGCAAATTACTGATTGATAATTGGTTGATTTTTATGTACTCTCAAATTACATAAAATTTAAAATCAGAGACAATATGAAAATTCCCTTAATATTCATTTTTTCACCTCAGGCTGACTCAGACATCCCCAGTCTGTGCTCCCAGATACCCAGAACATCTTGTTTGTCTCTCCATCTAAGACTAACTCCTTATAGGCTGGAGCTTATTGTCAGCATCTTTTGACCAGGCACTGAATGCATGGTTGGTTTCATCAGTCATTCAGTGAGCTTATTGATTACTAGGGGCCAGACTCTTTGAATGAATGAATGAATGAATGAGGGAATGAATGAAATTTGCTATAAAAATAGTAATGCTTAAAAAGAAACATCAATCAGGCCAAGCAGGAACATGCATGCAGGAACAGAATGGATAGAGACCAGAAATCAGATGTTTATGCCCATGAAAAGCAGGATTTTCTCCAGCAGTTCTCCCAGATTGTTAAGGTGCCGACTGAAGATGAGATGGGGCACCCACAGACAGTAGATGCCCTTGCCCGGCTCAGGGAGGTCCTGGAGTTCAATACCATTGGAGGCAAGTATCAGCGGGGTTTGACAGTGCTGGTAGCATTCCCTGAGCTGGTGGAGCCAAGGAAACAGGATTCTGATAGTCTCCATTGGAACCTTACCGTGGGCTGGTGTGTGGAACTGCTGCAAGGTTTCTTCCTGCTGTCCGAGGACATCATGGATTCATCCCTCACCTGCCGGGGGAAGACCTGCTGGTATCAGAAGCCAGGCATAGGTTTGGATGCCATCAATGATGCTGTACTTCTGGAAGCATGTATCTACTGCCTGCTGAAGTTCTACTGCCAGGAGCAGCCCTATTACCTGAACCTGATTGAGTTCTTCCTGTAGAGTTCCTGTCAGGCTAAGATTGGGCAGACCCTGGACCTCCTCACAGCCCCCCAGGGCAATGTGGATCTTGGCAGATTCATTGAAAAGAGGTACAAAGCAGCTTTCTACTACTTCTACCTTCTACCTTCTTGTAGCTGCTGCCATATAGATGGCAGGCATTGATGGGGAGAGGAGCATGCCAGTGCCAAGAAGATCCTGCCAGAGATGGGAGAGTTCTTTCAGATTCAGGATGATTACCTTGACCTCTTTGGGGATCCCAGTGTGACTGGCAGGATTGGCACTGTCTTCCAGGACAACAAAGGAAGTTGGCTGGTGGTTTGGTGTCTACAACGGGCCACTGTTTAACAGTGCCAGATCCTACAGAATTATGGGCAGAAGGAGGCTGAGAAGGTGGCCTGGGTAAAGGTGCTATACAAGGAGTCGGCTGTGTTCTTGCAGTATGAGGAAGACAGTTACAACCACCTTATCGGGCTCATCGAGGAGTAGGCTGTGCCCCTGCCCGCAGCCATCTTCCTGGGGCTAGAGCAGAAGATCTACAAGCAGAAAAAGTGACCTACAGACTGCAAGGACAGGGAGGGGAGGCACTCAATAAATTGTTGTGTAATCTTAAAAAAAAAAAAAAAAAACAAGAAACAACAATCAGCAAGCGAAATGCATTAGAAACAGTTGAAAGATTGTATTTTTACTTGCCCCACTGGAATGGTGGAACAGCTGTTAATCTAAAAGCATAGACTACAAAATTAAGAAAAATGGAAAATGAGCTGGCAGAACATAACACAATTATATATAAATGGTGTAGTGGACTTTTAGATATCAAATTCTTCTTCCATGACTTTGATGTTGATTTGGAAGATATAAATATGTAGTTCACAGAATCTGTTTTAACTGGTAACTTGAAGCTGTTTCCAAAGAAATCCTTATATCAGAATTCACAATTTTAAAAATGGACCATTTTTTTTTACTTACTTTACTCTTCATTGAAGGTGTTAATAATACATTTTCATGATAGTGTTGCCTATGTCTGTTGGATGTAATTTTCACTGGTCACTCTAATCAGTGAAAGAACAAGGACACAATGATTATTTGAAAATAATAAGCTGGGTTGGCTAGTTAGCCCAGTGGGTTAGAATGCAGCCTTGTAACACCAAGGTCAAGGGTTTGGTTCCCAGTACTGGCCAGCTACCACCCCCAAAAAAAGAAAACAGTAACTGAAAAATATTATCTTTGTTGGTGGTGAGAATGAGAATGGTATGTGTTCGTGCATGTTTATTAAGCTAAACAAATATGGAACATTTAAGAAAGATAAAAAATGTCTTAACCTTTATGTGAAAAGCTATAGAAAGAAAGATGATCAAACCCGAGTGATCAGATGGATTTCTAGACTGTTGTAGACTATGATGACCAAAGCAGAACAAATCACTGAATAAAGTGAATAAGGATTGGACCTGAGAGGAGTAAAACATGGTAAGATGAATCAGACAGCTACAATAAAACAGGAAAGTAATGTTACATTTGAAAGTACTGCAGGGAATATGGATACAGTTATCATGCCCTTCAGTATCTTGTCCACCACAAACATGCCTTCTTTATTCAGAGGAAGACAAGTTCCCTTTTGTTGAGCCTTTGCCTTGACCTTAACAAGACGGTTATGAACGTTCTACAGAATCTGCTTACATCTTCCAAAACTTGCCCTTAGTTATAGACTGTGTGGTGTTCACTCAAAGATTTAACTATTAGACTTACTAAGTATAATATCTAAAAGAATGAGTGTTAGATGCATTTATAGTAAAATTTATGAGTAATTGATGAAATGTTAAGACAATTAAAACTTAGTAAAGGACAGTGTAATGCCGTAATAGTACAGTGTCGTTGGAGTGCCTGGAGTGTGTAGCCACTGTGCCTTAACTGTGGCCCTGTCGGTGTCTGATCTTGGGGCAAATTACTTCTCCTCACTCTGCCTCATTTCTTCATCAGTAAAATGGAATATGATAATCACCGATTCCAAAAGGTACTGTGAGAGTTAAATGAGTTAATATTGCTCAAGTGCCAAAACATAATTAAGTCATAACATAAGTCAGTTGTAGCTATTGTCCATATACAATAGGTCATTTGAACTATGATTTACAAATAAATGCCATGTTGTGATTTTATGACATTATTGTGTATATATATTTTCCATGTAACTTTGAGATGTTTTTCTATGACAGTAGTAATATGAGTAATCATGGAAAGATTTGCATTATCTTTGATCAATTTTTCCGTGAACTTTTTGAAATACCCATGTATATGTGTGTAAACCCACCACACTCTAAAAAAAGTATAGACGCAGTGATTTTCATTCTAGAAAACTGGAATTAGAAACATCAAAAAGACCAAAAGTCACCCTATTATACCACTTTAAAAAATATTCCTAGGTATGTAAGAGAAAAATAAAAGTACTTCTCTTTCTCTTCCATTCCCACCTACTGTATGAACAGTTTTGGGTGCATGTATTGGTTTCTCTGCATATATCTTTGTTATATTAATATATTCAATTTCCGGTAATTTTAGACATCTCATATGTCCAGCACTGATATTTTCTGCCAGTATTAAGCACTCTATATGTATTTAATATTCTGACCATTAAATTTGTATCATCAATAAATGGGTTAAAAATTATTCCTTAATTAAAATTATTCCTACAGCTTGCATTTCTGCAAAATCAATTGGTCGTAATAAGTCATTTAAAAAGAAAAATTGAACTTTGTGATACAGAGCACAAATTGCATTTATGATTGATAGGTAATACAAGTGAAATAAAAAATTACTAGGCAAGGAGGAGAAAGTGTTTATCCTGATACCAAATATTCAGTGAATGGATTATAGTATGATCTCGCCTTTATTGTTTCCCATGGTAATTGTCAGGAAGAGGTATGAAGAATTGTGAGACCTTAATAATATGCCTTGCCATTTTAATTGCTCAGAGAAGTAAGAGAATCTTAATTGCTGGGAGATGCATTACTAATTAAAGTGTCATTCTACATTCATTCTGAAATAATTAGTTTGAATATTTGTAAGAACTGAGATATAAATTTAGTTCCAAATTCAGGAGCATACCCACAACAGACTTTGTTAAAATGATCTATGGTTAAGAAAGGTTAACAATCATAAAACTTTAAATGTTTCTTTAATTTGGTACAATTTAATTTTTTATTGGATTATTGAACTTGAAAGAATGGAGTTCACAGTATTTTAAAACTAAGTATGTTTTTTAAATTGCTATAACACAAAGTTAAATTCCTAAATTGCTTTCAAATTTCTGTGGTATTGCTATTTTTTTCATTATTTTGTTTCAAGAGCATTTATCACAATTTGGGAAAAATCTACTTATTTTATAAATAACAATGTCAACATATGGTTATAGTATAATGTATGAATTATAAATGGTTAACGCTACATGGCAACTGGTAAGTGTAGTCATGATTCAGTGGGCTTTTAAAATTCTAAAGTATGTCAAGTATTCAGTTAAGGTAAATGAATTTAAAAGGACATGTACTTGAAAGGAATTTAAATAATAAACTTACCACAAAAAAAGTGAAGAAACCAAATACCAAGTGTGACTTGAAACATTTTGGACACATGGTTACCTAAAATCACCAATTGAAGTTTCATCAAGATTCAGGGCGTATTACAAAAAGTGAAAAAAAAAAAAAAAAAGACTTTTTTTTACATGGCCACTGCATAAAATTAAAGTCATGCCTCATACTTGACTCAACAATTATAAGACATTTAAAAGTTACAAAGTTAAAAATACTCATATTTTTATTCTTTATAATTTGTACGCAATTTTATTTGTTTCAGAGACTATTGATGGGTTTACGCTGACTGCCTTATATGTTTTTTGGGGGATTGGGGGCACAGAAAATTGAATACTTGTAGTCTTCATTTCATGTCACAACACCACCAGTCTCTCCTTTTTTTTACTTGTTAACCATTTCATCCCTGATCTCTTATTCTATTACTGCCCGCATAGGTATCAACTCTGTATTGGATAATATATCTTTGAATATTATGTATCCATGTAAAATATGTAGTGCTTTGTGTGCATATATGTTTTAAATTTAGATATATTGTGCCAAGGATATTAAATTTCTTAATTATTTTCATTAAACATGAAGTATTTAAGACCTATGTACATTATTATGTATTCTTCTAGGTCAATGCTTGTTGGTATTACACAACATTCCATAGTATCACCACGTTTTATCTGTCCAGTCCTCTGATGATACACGCCTGAATTGTCTCCAACTCCCATACACCATAAACAATGCTCCAGGAATTGTCCTTGTTTATATCTACTCATGGGCCTATGTAAGAGAATTTCTCCATCATATATAACCAGAAATGGGCATACAAATAGATTATTTTACTAAGTATGTCAAGGTTGCTTTCCCGATTTTCTGTTACTATTTACAACTCTGTTTCCCTGTTTCCTTTCCTCAGAGCTGGCATTGCTTACCTTCCTAATTTTTGCTTTTCTGATGAGTAGGAAGCAATGTTTCATTTTGTTTAGTAAGTTTAAGTATCTATTCTATGCTCTTCTGCTAGACCTCCTCTCTTGTGATTAATATATTCATCTCCTCTGCCAATTTTACTTTTTTGTTTTCTACCTTTTTTCATTGTTTTATAGATGTTCCTTCTCTAGATCTGCACAGTTCAATAGAACTGTCATGATAGAAATATGTATCTGGACTGTCCAGTAATTTAAATTGCTGTGACACTAGCTTGAATTCCTAAATTACTTTCAGATTACTCTGGGGTATTGATATTTTTTCATTGCTTGTTTAAGCATTTATCACAGTGTGGGGACTATATGTGACTTTTGAGCACTTGAAATGTGGCTAGTGTGACTAAGGAGCCAAAATTTGTATTCTATTTAATTTTTATTAATTTAGAAGTAAATAGGCACATTTATTGACTGTGTTGAGCAAAGAAATCTAGATATTAATCCTTTGTTGGTTTTAGCTATTACAGATATCCTCTAGCTCTGTTATCTGCTGGATAACCTTGTTGAACAAAAATGACTAATTAGCATTCTCATGCATTGGCTTTCTGTGTATTTGCTCTTTGGAGTAACTAATTTTGTGTCCTTTATCCTTAAATCACAGAGATAATGTCCTTTATTTTCTTCTTTCAGGTTTATAGATGTATCTTTTACTTTTAGATCTTTAACCCAGAGAGCACTGTTTTGCATATGGAATAAGGAAGGCATTCAACTTTGTTTTTTCTCCATGAGGTAGTTTTCTCACCTCTGGGGCATTTTCTAACACTAATAACTAATTCCCTGATTCTCCAGACATTAAATGGGTGTCGAATGATTTAATTCAATTCTGACACTAACTACTTGGAGTTAGTATAGACTCCACAGGTTAAGGAATAAATCCCACAAGACTGCTTTCACTTTAGACACCAGTTGCAAGGCTTGGACCATGCATACTTCTCACCTACTCGCTCTAAATTGAGAGCGTTGTGGGAACCCTCTCTTCGGGTTTGGTAGTTTGCTAGAATGACTTGCAGAACTCAGGAAAGTATTTTATTTATGTTTACTGGTTTATTATAAAGGATTCAAATGAGCAGACAGATAAAGAAGTAATAGGGCAATGTCCAAAAGGGTCCTAAAGGCAGGAGCTTCTGTCACAGTGGATTTGGGGTACACCACCCTCTTGGCATGTGGATGTGTTCACCTACCGAGGAACTCTCTGGATCTCCTTGTTTAAGAGATTTTACAGATTTCAATTTCCAGATCCTCACTCCTCCCCTTGCTGATGGGAGTGGGGATGAAAGTTTCAGCCCTCTAATCATTTGGTCTTTCTGGTGAACAGTTCATCTTGAAGCTATGTAGACACGCCTCCCTAACTCAATTAGTGTAAACTTACCAGTGATTAAAAGGAACTCATTAAGAATAACAAAAGACACTCTTTTCGGTATATACCCAGGAGTGGGATTGCTGGATCAGTCCTATGGAAGATCTATCTGTAGTTGTTTGAGGAACCTCCGTACTGTTTTCCATAGTGGTTGTACTAATTTACAGTCCCACCAACAGTGCAGGAGCATTCCCTTCTCTCCACACCCTCACCAGCATTTGTTATTCATCATCTTTTTGAGTGCAGCCAGTCTAATTGGAGTGAGGTGGTATCTCAGTGTAGTTTTAATTTGCATTTCCCTGATGACTAGTGATATTGAGCATTTTTTCATGTACCTGTTGGCCATTTGTATGTCTTCCTTTGAAAAATGTCTTTTCAGCTCCTTTGCCTACTTTTTAATTGGGTTGTTTGTTTTTTTACTGTGTAATTGCTTGAGTTCCTTGAATATTATGGATATTAATCCCTTGTTGGATGCATAGTTAGCAAAAATTTTCCCCCACTCTGTAGGTTGTCATTTCACTCTGTTGATTGTTTCTTTTGCTGTGCAAAAAGCACAGAGGGATAAATACCACATTTACTCACTCATAAGTGGGAGCTAAGAGAGAACGAAAAAAGAAAAGAAAGACCACAGCGGTGGGTTGGACTTGCAGAGGGAGAGAACATACCTTGTGATACAAAGTGGAGTGCGGGGAGGGGGGAGGGAGGTTGGGGATAATTGAGTGGGGGACATGGGGCACAAATGCAATTGGTGGTAATGGGCATGCTGCCAGTACAAATCTGGCCTTCACATCTTGGGCACGAAGGGTGGCAATCAGCTCTGTATCTCATGAATATTCATAATCAATTTTTTTTTTTTTTTTTAAAGACAATCCTATTACTCAGAAAATCTCAAGGGTTTTGGGAGCTCTGTGCCAGAAACTGGAACAAAGACCAACTATATTATTGCATTATACCACATGTACGCTACTGTGTGGGAGACAATCCATAGGTCTAACTTTGCTTTTGTGATACAGAAGCACAGTATTGACTTTAGTAAGCTGACTTACGCAGTTCTCTTATTCTAACAGTTTTCTTATTTTGTTGTATTTTCTATTTAGATGATTATATAATCCAGAAATAATTGTAATTTTTTTTCTTCTTTTACTGTCTTTACCCTTCCTTTTTCTTTTTCTTGCCTTATACAGTGGACCAAGACCTCTAGTGCTATGCTGTTTAGAATTGACACCAAAAAACATGCTTTTTCCCCATGTTAGAAAAGCTGTATCTAACATTTCTTTATTAAGCATATTTGCTTTATGTTCTTGGTATACAGGCTTATTAAACAAGCTTCTGCTTTTTTAAAACCATAAATTTTTGAATTTTATCAAATATTTTATATCTATTAAGGTAATAATACTATTTTTCTCCATTCAGCCATCAATATAATGAATTATATTGGTGGGTTTTCTGATATGGAACCATCCTTACATTCATGGAACACACTGTTATTTAAATATTATTAAAGTTATTTCAAACTAAATGAATTTAAATATTCTTTGCAGATTATCTGACTGCTGAGTTTGAGTCAATTTTTATTTGCTTTTTAAGTAGTTTAGCTTCTCCTCAGCTATGCAATTCACATAGATGTCTCCACTGCAAATTTCACATACCTGTTTATAAGTTAAATTGACCTACAATCTTTTCCTTTTAATGTTCTCAACCAGTTTTCAGTTTAGGAATCAAAGTTATATTAATCTCATTAAACCAGTTGAGCAATTTTTTTCTCTGTTTTTTTTTTTTTTCTCTTTTCTTTTTTACTAAAGCAATTTGTATAAGGGATTTTCTGTCATTGGAAATTTGTTAATAATTTATAGTATTTTCTGGGATGAAAGCTTGGGTTAGATGTGGGGGAGGTATTTTCGATAACTTTGATAGTCATTTCAAATTTCGTAGTAATTCTTGGTCTATTTAATTTTTCTAGTTTATTTTGCACCCATTTCTCCTTTTTACTGAAAAGTATCATTTCTTTTCAGATCTCTTAGCTCTTAATATTTTAATATTTAAAAATCCACTATTGTATCTATAGCTATCCTTTTTTTGTTCTTTTTTATTTACTTTTTTTGTCACTCCAAATATTTTTACATGGTTCTCTGTTTTATTTTCATTATTCCTCATAGATAGAGTTTTGTCTATCATACTAATTTTTTCAAAGGACTAGCACTTGGTTGCTAGTTTCTCTCTTTGTAAATTTCTTCTATGTTGATTTCTCACAAAATCTTTATAACTTTTTTCTTTTTGTTTCTGTAGGATCATTGGGCTGTGCTTTCTCCAAATTCTTGAGTTGTAACAATCCACCTCATTTTTCCTGTATTTCTTATGCTCCAGTAACCTTGAGTTTTTGTTATGTAATTTTTGGTTTTGGTTTTGGTTTGGTTTTATTACTCAGTAGAAGGCTTTTTCCCATTTCTTTGTGAGACTGTTTCATACTGAAAGAGCTTTATTCTGTTTATATTGGTCTTCTGTTTAAATTTCTCATCTAGTTTTATCTTCAATTTTATTCTTGATAGACATAAATAGAATCTTTCTTCCTTGTCATACCATTATACTTCACAACTTTTTTTCTGAATTTTTCCTGTTATGCGGTGCTTCTGTACTTAGAAGCATCATTTTTTGTTCCTTTTCTTTGCTTTCATTACTATTCACACAGACACTTGTTTAAACTACCTAGGACAAATGAACATATGCTTCTTGGATAAATAGCTGTATGTACGCTGCTTGAAAGTCTTCTCCGATATCAGCTTCTCTTCCCATAATCTCATCCTGAAATGCTTTTTATTGCTCCATCGATGAATCATTTGGTCTAATCACTGGTGACCAAGTCCAACCTAGTGTAGCTTGGGAGGCTTGGGCCCCCTTTCTCAATCTTCTTTAGCACCCTTCCACATCTCTGATGTGACAGTTGAGGTTTTTCTCAAACTTAAAGTGCTATGCAAATTCAGCTGCTAAAAAAGTCCTCCGGGTCCCCTTCTCTCCCCATGGCACTCCATTTATATAAAAAGATTTTCTGTGAGACCCACCTATGTAGAAATTTCAGCTTACTCTTTCTGACCCTCATCAGTAAATGGTCTCACCTGATTTAGTGTGTTTACTGTCTCCCCCAGTAAGCTTCAAGTTTAGAAATGCTGTGGATTGGTTAATTCTTCATCTTATTGATCCTCACAGATAAGATTTTTACTTAAAGTAGAAAGTAATCTTGATTTTTGACATGCTCAGTTGATAGAAAACTTGAGGTTTTCATCTTCAGAATCCTGTAGCACATTCTATTATAATTTCAGACTAATTATGTCTGAATCTTTCTTAGCTGTCCTACTTGGAAGTATCATACATATTGTCAGAATCCTGCCAGTGTAGCCAATTGTATAGGTATGGCTAGGACTAGGGCCCACAGACCCTTCAAACTCATTCTACAGACTGGGTCACAGACCCCTCACATGTCCAACTGGGTCACCAGACCCCTCACATGCAGGTCCGTGAGCTAGGTAATTGGGAAAGATCCCGGGAGCTGTTGGCAGATGACACCACCTCAGTCGTCAGCTTTCTCAGCAGCAGCAGCAGCAGCTCACAGCAGCCTCCAGCAATAACAGCGGTGGCCTCCTGGAGGGTTCTGGGGGGGCCGGCAGCAACAGCTTGCAGCAACAGCCTCCAGCAGCAGTAGTGGCCTCCCTATGGGCCCCTCTGAGGCATCCGGGGTCAGGGTGCCATGGATCAGAGCCACTCGTCCTTTATACTTAAGTCCAATAACCCAGGACACCTGGGTGCAAGTCAGACAACCCAGGAACACCTGGGTGCACGTGTGCAATTATATTAAACAATAACCAAGGAACACCTGGGTGCACATGCATATTTATATCAAGTGCTAAGCAAGATTCTGAGCCCCCAAGGGACCCTGTCCATTTATCTTCACTTTCCCTACATATGGTCTATGTCCATTTCATCTTTAATTTCTCATTTTAAGTCCCAGAACACTTGTTTACAAAGTGTAGGTCTCTAATAAACTATGAAAATAAGTAATTATCAGTACCTCTCTTTGTCTAGTCTGCTTTGTTCATTATCCTGTAACTGTGATCTATAACTGTTCTAAACTGTTTATTTTTAAATGAGAAATGAAATCATGTGTCTAATATAGTTTTACATATTCTGCCTTATTCTATGGAGAGTAAAAGGATTTCCAAATATATTTTTTAAATGCTGTGCTTTCAAAGCACACTTGCAGGCCAGATTTGGCCCATAAGGTCACCATTTTGCATCACTTGGTTTACAGAAATTGTCCCTCCCCATTATTACCTTTAAATAATTTTTGAGGCTCTGCTAGTTGCCACACTCTCAGAAATAGTATTTACTTTCTTGATGAGTAAGAGACCTCAGATAGTCACATATTTTTGAAGTTGGTTTCATTGAATAAGAAAATGAAAGGAATAAATTTTTTTCTTTTTTTAAAACATTCTTTGTGTCATTTATTAAAATTGTGACGCTTCCATTGATGTACACTATTACTTGGTCATCTAATCACATGACTTTCTGTTGTCTCTTCTACAGTTACCCGATGTTTTTGAAGCATGGCCCTATTAGTTATTGAATAATGAATTTGAAAACTCTAAATATTAGGGTCTTCATATGGGACATATAATTTGGCATCAGTCTGACATTTATTTGTTGCCTCAGAATTGTATCAGTCTCGGGAAGCGCGGCGGCGCTCCCGTCGGAGGGTTCGGATCCCACATACAGACCGGCTCCCGCTCACTGGCTGAGCGAGGCGCGGGAGCAACGCCGAGGCTTGCGATCCCGTTGCCGGTCCCCGGTCCGGTACGGGGGCAACACTGAGGGTTGCGATCCGTTGCCGGACACGGAAAAAAGACAAAAAGACAAAAAAAAAAAAAAAAAAAAAAAAAAAAATTTAAA
>NW_007726231.1:310295-356331 GCF_000696425.1 Galeopterus variegatus | reverse complement strand
TTTTAAAAAAAAAAAAAAAAAAAAAAAAAAAAAAAAAAAAAAAAAAAAAAAAAAAAAAAGAATTGTATCAGTCTCTAGGTTTGGCATGGTGAATACCTTAATTCATAACTTCATTTTAAGCCTATGACTTTGTAGTGAATTATATAAAAAGCAAAGCTGCACAGTGTCATTTAGCCAAGTGAATATACTTGATTCCCTCTGTGTAGATACTTTGTTAAAGTATCATTTAGATACTTTATTGGGAGACATTGAAATAGGCCTGACATGTTAAAAACTTAGAATATTTTGATGTAACCCATTCAAGGAATTTACCTTACTACAAAAGCAAATTTTTTGATTGTTTAAATGTAAGATTAGGAAACAAAATCCCTATTAAAGTGGTCTAGAGTTTAGATAAAAATCACAATCATCCTTTTAAAAGAATTCAGGTACAATAAATAGAATTTAGATCAGCATATGTTCAAACTCCTAAATCAGTGGCAAATTAGGTAACACACAGGGCTGGAGATGTGAATATTATATAATGAGGATAATAAAGGAGTTGAATGTGCTGTGCCTTGGGTGCATGTTAGTAGCTAATTCTGGTATGATTGCTTTGCAATCATTTATCGGCTGAGATGCATGTGTTCTGCTAAATGGAAATCTTGGACGTTCTCTCATACACTCTATTATTTGTAATTGAACACCTGATTTCTATCATGCAACAAATTAACATCTGCACTGGATCTGTCTTTTATGCATATGGATATACTGATTAGAATTTTGCAGATAGACAGATACTTGAAAACAAAAAGACAACATTGTGAAACACTTCCAGCCATAATTTTTGATTACATATTGAGAATCGTTTAATTATCTTACTCCATTTAATTAGCCCTTTTACTTAGGTCAATTGCTTTTTTTATTAACATGACATGTTAGCAATTTGTTAATTGGCATAAAATAACATGAGACTTTTCTGGGTATTTCCTATGAGAAGTACATGTGCTTAAGCAAGCGAAGGAAAACACAAAATGGTAAATGTATTCATTAGCCCCCTTACAGCATTTTCCAGTGCCATTGCTTGGTGCCACCACAATGTGTGTTTATGCCCTTTGAATTTCTGTCTTTCTATTATGCAGAATGAATGTGTTGATTTGAGTGGTTACAAAAATTTGAGATCATGGGTATATGTTTAAAATGGAAAGGTCTTTTCTGAAATTAAAAGACTGGTGAAAAGAGGTGGATATGTAAATGCTAGTTGGTAGGAGGGAGATAGGCATAGAGATACATGCATGCAGGTAAGAAAATTATAAAGGGAAAAAAATTAGTCATTATCAAGTCTTTAACCTCCAATCCTCTTTGCCAGTGTTTTATGTTATGAATAACTTTTACATATCTATAAAGACATTATTGATTACACTTAAGAAGAAAAATTTATTTTCTTCCAAAGAATTCCTCTAGAATCTGGCACAAATAGATAACCACCAATAACCTGTGTTGCAGGGGTGGGTGTTTAGCCGGAGCTCTTTAAACACCTTGCATTATATTCAAACATTTAAGTGTGAATGATTTTCTTTTTGAACCCTAAATGAGCTATTACTGTACCATCACAACTGTGAGGAACTATGTGATGGAGAAAACATGAGCGTAGTGTAACATTGGTTTCCATGTAGTTTATTTATTTTTTTTTATTTTTCACTTTTTTCTAAGGAGGGTTTGTGGTTACTTCATACCAGCATAGAATTTAAGAGCTAATAGAGATGTTGGAAATAGTTGTCCCAACATTTGTGTTTTATAAATAAAACACTACAGGCAAGAGTAGTAGACCTTTCTAAAACTGTTGGTGTGTGGGAGGGGTATTTATTTATTTAACCTATACTGAATGTCTCCTGGGCAAAGCACCATATTGGACATTCTGGCAAATACAAAGGTAAATTTACATAACTCCATTCCAATGAGAATTGTTCGGTTTTCCTTCCCTGTTAGTAATGTTTTCATCCACTTGGGGGCACTATGATCAAATTTAAATAGAAAACAGAAATGTTATTTTGTTTGGTTTATTTCAGTTAGAGAAATTATTTATTATGCCATCGGGAAATCTAACTAATTGCAAGCATACTTCAAAAAGTTAGTGGAGAAATAGAATTAAAAATAATGCAAACATGTCTATCAACTTTTTCAAGTACCCTCATGTATACTTTTACATAGAATACCTTTTCAATATACAGAGATGGCTCACGGTTTTGTTCGTTTTTGCTTTTATTTAAGTTTCAGAATAGGTATAGATTAAAACAATAGTTCCCGAAGTGTGGTCATCAGACCAGGAGCATCAGCATCACCTGAGAACTTGTTTGACATGCAAATTCTCAGGCCTCAGGCCTAACTTACTGAATCAGCAGCTCTGGGACTGGGGCCCAGCAATCGGTAATTTCACAAGCCGTACATGTAAGATTTTGTTGCTTACTAATGTTTAAGAACCACTGAATTAGAATAAGTAAATTTTGAGATACTTTTTTTATTTCCAACTATTGCGGATTTATTAGGTTAGCATTTAGTTTATCAAACATGCTTGAATACTGTGAAAATCTATTTCTTAGGAAAGGTTCCTACATTAATAATAAATTAATAAGTGCGTCTGAAGACTTAAGCTAATTTTTTTTGTATGTGATTATACAACTGGATCAAAATGAGACAGAACTGTTACTTATTGTGACTTATATCTCATCTACCCCCAAAATTTTAATCACGTGAAAATTTGAGATAAATCATTTGTGTTATGTAGATAAATGAGCCAATTAATGGAATTTCTCAAATCTAACCTCCTTGTGTTGATATCAGAGACATGACCTAGATTTCAATATAATGTTGCTAATAGTACTTATATTTTTTTTATGTCCTTATAGTATCTTTACACTTATTAATAGGGGTATTGTACATAGTGGGCTATTTGAGTCTCTGCTAATACTTTGAAGCAATTTGGAAGCCAATTATTACCTCTACATACAATTAGAAAAAATCAAGACCAGTTTGAGAATTCTTATCTCTAAGTATAATATCAGTATAGAGGCCATACTCATTCTCTTTTTAAGAAGCCTTGATTTTGCTGCTGTGTTCCTGAGAGTTAGTGGAAACTACTAGAAGAGAATACCGCTGCCCTTAAGAGCAGAACTTCAAACGTCTAGTTTTAGTCGAGAAGGAAAATCTTCTGCAAGTATAGATGTCTAGACTGTGAGGCTGGAATTTGAATTGTGAGATTTCCCCTCTTGGAGGGTTCTCTCACGTCCTTCTCTAACACCACGCTGGACCTCAGACGAGCCCTAACTCCACCTCGTCTCCTTTCTCTTCCACTGTGGACACTCCTTTATATTCTCTTTGGGCAGTTAAAGTAGTGTAGAACTTCTGAAAGTCTATACTGAGGGAGAACAAATGAGAAAGTAATCACAAAGAATATAAGAAACTACCAGTAAAGTTTGCCGTCATTCTGGTGGATTCTGAGCTGTTTATCCGCTGTCATGTGCTACTATGTGCCCTACTCAAGATTGCTGACCTTAGAGAGCACCTCGAGGCTTCCCTACTATTTTCCTCAGTCGTATAGTAGTTGGAGGCCATTCCTTCACAATTAACTATAATGCTAAAGTGAATCTTGTAGCAAAGTCAAAATGTCAATATTTAATGAATATATCCAATTAATCCTTAAATGTTGTCCTTAGCATGGTTTTTGTAGCATGAAAAGTATCAGAAATTGGTTATAAAATGTATGTTTATTGTTGTCTATAGCAATAATTGTACCTACCTTACATGGTTGTAGTATTAACTGAGATAAGATTTGTAAAGTGCAAAGTACAATGCCTGGAATTTAGTAAATCTGTTTCTAAAAAGGTAATTTGTGATCATGAAAATGACGATGAAATGCATTGGAACTAGTTATTTAAACAGTAACAGTTCAGCATGACACAGAATATGTTATCCTGTAACATAGTCTGTCAGTTTCTTCAGTTAAAAAATTTGTTTCTCCTTTCTGATAGAGTAAAGCTTGATTTACTTGAATGCGAGTGAAATAAGGTTAGGTCTAACAGGAAGGCTTTTTTGTTTCAAATCTTATTGTTGAAGTTACCTTAAAATTTACTAAAATTCAGTACTACTTTTTAGAGTGCCTAAGTTTATTTTATTTTTATTTGATCATTAAGGATCATTTACTCACCGGTGTTTATCTGTCTAAAAATCTCTCCCTTGTAGGAGGTCCGATGGCAATTTATTTTTACTTTTCATAGTATCTTCTACCTTATGTTGATGGTAATGATGAGCATATCTTCTGTTCTAAACTCACAGTATCTGAAGTAAGTTCGTTTTCTTGCCTATTTTCCTATAATGGTAGAATAAAGGAAGAAAAAAAAAGAAACTTCTGATGAGTTGATGATTATTTAGACTGTAGTGAATTACAGTTATAGTGTAATTCTTGTTAATTTTCCAATAATTTCTGCATCTGCCTGAAAAGCAGATATAAATGTGCCAGCAACTGAATCAAACTCCACACCCAGAGGTATAATTTTGACATGGATCTTCAAGAAAGATTTTCATTTTATTTTCCTAGGGGAAAATAACATACCTTCTTAATTGAAACTAGACAGATCTCAAGTTTTTTTTTTTTCAGTTCTTCTGCTATTTAGATGGTGCCACTATAAAGAGAGGAAGGACAAAGATATTTAGAGGTCATTGTCTTCCAGGGGCTGATTTTTTTTCTATTTTATTTTATTATTGTTGTTATTAAGAAAAATCCAGAGAAACCATTAGATTGACTTAAATTCTTTTCTGTGAAGTAATCTTGATCCTCTATAAATTCATGTAATAGAGTTCTAGTCTTTATCCCCAGCTTTATATCTAAAGGGAGAAGGGCTTCTGATTATATTTGTGTAAAAATTAGAGGCTGGCAATTTTTTTTATAAAGTGAAATAAATGCTTTACTTATCTTCTTTCTTCTGTTTGCCTACCACTTTTATATCCACACTAACCTCTGAATGTATGACTCTGAAATGATTTCATTAAGATAGGAATATTTCTTATTTGAATGAATGTATACTAGTGTTGCTTTGGGAAGAAGATACTGATTTCCTGTACTGACCCATGCTATAAAATGAAATAAAGAAAAGAAGCAGATTTTTTTTCAAAGTTGCATTTTAAAAAAAATCACAGAAATTTTATTGTACTCATTTTCTATTATTTTCATTTATATTAGAATATTGTACAGTTGTCAAAGATAATAGAATTTTTTGTATATACACTTAAAACAAAACAAAAGTATTTCACAAGAGAAGTTCATATTACAGTACTACTGAAATATAAGACATAGGGTGATTTTGCATTTGTGGGTTATAAACAATACATTCTACTTGCTAATATTTTGTTGCGGATTTTTGCATCTTTGTTCATCAAGGAAATTGGCCTGTAATTTTCTTTTTTAGTTTCTTTATCTGGTTTTGGTATTAGACTTATGTTGGCCTCATAGAATGAGTTTGGGAGAGTAGCTTCTGTTTCAATTTTTTGGAATAGTTTGAGGAGAATGGATATTAATTCCTCTTTTAAAGTTTGATAGAATTCAGCTGTAAAGCCATCCAGATTGCTGATTACCGCTGTAATCTCGTTGCTTGTTATTGGTCTGTTCAGGTTTTCTATCTATTCTTGGTTCAGTTTGGGTAGTTTGTATGTGTATAGAAAATTATCCATATCTTCCAGATCTCCATATTTGTTGTCATACAGTTGTTTATAATAGTCTCTAATGATTCTTCATATTTCTGTGGTATCGGTTCTAATGTCTCTCTTTTCATTTCTGATTTTTGTTATTTGGATCTTCCCTTTTCTTTTTTTTTTTTTTTTTTTTTTTTTTTTGTTAACCTAGCTAATGGTTTGTCTATTTTATTTATCTTTTCAAAAAACCAACTTTTTTGTTTCATTGATCTTTATTGTTTTCTGGATCTCTATTTCACCTCACCCCAGTTAGACTGGCTAAAATAAAAAAGATGGTGAATAACAAATGCTGACGAGGGTGTGGAGAGAAGGGAATGCTCCTACACTGTTGGTGGGACTGTAAATTAGTACATCTACTATGGAAAACGGTATGGAGGTTTCTCAAACAACTACATATAGATCTTCCGTATGATCCAGCACTCCCACTTCTGGGTATGTACCCAGAAGAATGGAAATCATCATGTCAAAAGGATACCTGCACTCCCACGTTCATTGAAGCTCTGTTTACAATGGAACCAACCTAAATATCCATCAATGGATGATTGGATAAGGAAAATGTTGTATATATACACCATGGAATACTACTCAACCATAAAAAAGAATGAAATTCTCCCATTTGCAACATGGATGTGCCTTGAGAAACTTACATTGAGTGAAATAAGCATAGCACAGAGTGATAAATACTGCATGTGCTCACTCATATGCAGGAGCTAAGAGAGAAAGAAGGAAGGAAAGAAAGACCACAGTAGCGCATTGGACTTGCAGAGGGAGAGAACATTCTTTGGGCTACAATATGGAGAGGGTGGGAAAGGGGGAGGGGGAGGGAGGTTGGGGCTAATTGGGTTGGGGACATGTGGTACAAATGCTATTTGTGGTAATGGGTATGTTGCCAGCATGAATCTGGCCTTCACATCTTGGGCCTGATTGGTAATGATCAACTTTGAATTCATGAATATTCATAACCAATAAAAAATATATATATATTAAAATATATACATATTAAAAAATAATACATTCATTTTAAAGAATGAATACTTAGTGTGAATAACATCTTAGTTAAAATAAATATGATAAATGTTAATAGCAAAGTTGCATTTTAGAGGAAATAACTTCACAAGTATCTTTGGAAGTGATTTTATGCTGTAGTTCTTGTTTGACAAAAGCAATTATATATTTTTTTCCAGTAGATGGCGCAAGCATTCCCCCTAAATAGAAAATATTAGCTATTGATTAGAGAACTTGGTAATAAAGGTGGCGCTATTTAAGTAGAATTAAGTAATCTTCAACACATTTTCTGTTTAAAAAAAGAAAAAAAATGAAAACGTTAGGAGAAATGGTAGTTCATTTTGGACGTATCAAACTCATCAAGATACTTTATTGAATTAATATAGAAAAACATCAATGTTTAGTAGTATGTGAATAATCAAAGATGTTACAAGGACAGTCTTAACCAAAAATATCTGATACTTGAAATTCTGAATATATTGTGTAAATGTCAAAAGCTTTTTTTTTTCTTTTACTATCTTGATTTCATTTTTCTTTGTATCCTGCAGTTATAGGCAGAAGCAATGTGAATACAGTTTCAAAGGCAAATAAATAAATGGAATTCTTAAGCTTTAAGTTAAAAGAGAAAGGAAATTTACAAACCTAGTCCAATGAATCTCAACATTATTGTACACGGGTTTCTTATTCCTATTGGCTTTATTTTGTTATCCATTCTCTTCTAAATAAGTAAAAATGTGTTAGTGAGAAACTGAACATCAAAAAATACTTTTCTGTAGTTAGAATTTTTAGTTGATTGATAAGTAGCAACTTCTTAACAAACTAAGAAATTCAGAGCTTGAAAACATAATACAGATACTCCATGGAAAAACTGCTTTTGTCTGATGTATGAGAGTTAATTTTTGTTATTGTAACTTGCATGAGATCATAGACACACTTCATTTTAGAAAAAGGTATATACTTCAGTTTTTGCCCCACTCTTTGAAAGCTTTTTTTTAAAAAAAAAATTGGGCAAAGTTGAAAAATGTATAGACAACCCCAACTCCCTGCCTCAAGTTTTCCAGAATCCTCTAAAAGGTTAAATTGAAATATTTTTCTGTTTATTCTGTTTTCCAGTGTGTTCTACTACTACTACTACTGCCTTAATATGGTCAGGGAAAATATTGCTATTCCTGTTTTACAGATGAGGAAAGTGAAATTCATACCTGGCACACAGCAGTTTAAAGGGATGTTAGACTTAAGAGAATCATTCACTGTGTACCCTCTCTTTCTTAGTGTGCTTTCATCTCTCTCTCTCTCTTTCTCTCTCTCCCCCTCCCCCTCCCCCCCTCCCTCCCTCTCTCGTTATTTTCACTCTTTCATCTCTATTTTGAAAAAGAAAAAGGAAAAAGCACTTATTTTGCTTCCCTGATATTTACTACCATGTGGAGGGACATCCATTACCATAATACTCCTGTTCTGTCTTCTCTCTCCACATGTTTTTTGTTTGTTTGTTTGTTTGTTTTAATTTACCTGATTGATTATCCTGAGGGCAAAAACTAGGTATGAGTGGATTAGCCCTTTACATTCTATTTGTCTCTCTAAGGTGAGTTTTCCAGAGGGAGTATGTATTCTCTGCTTCTCCCTCCCTAAGTCTGTCATGGACAAAATCTCTCTCTGGATAGGCCTGTCCTGCCCAACACTACCTGTGGCTGGGCTGGGAAAAGTTATGTCTGATAGTAATATTGAACCTCATAAGGAAACCCAGTTCTTTCACAAATGAACCAAATTCCCCAGTATTATCTTTGTCAGTATTAAAGGTGCTATTTTATCCTTTATCTGTCAACTCTTTTGTCTTAAGAACTCAGAGAAAAGAGGTGCTGAATTACTGGGCCTTCTCAGAGACAGATTCCAACAATGTTCACATATCAGAAAGTTTTTTTAAAAAGCATATTAGTGAGAGTTGAAATCTGGTAGCATTTTGAGATCTTTAGAAACAGAATATATTTTATTCTGAAAGAATGAACTGTGGCTGAAAGACCCTTGTGATACTATGAGATGAGGGCCATTTTCAGCAGTGGTTCAGAAGCTCTGGGAGTTGGGACAAAGGGATGTTGGGTACCCTGGACTCTTGAACCTCTGTGCCTGCTTTCACAGCAGCTGCTCCATGCTTCCATAATGATATTCCATATTAAGTTAAATTTTAGGATAACATCCTATTGCTAAAATTATTTGAATGCTGTAGTAGATTCAATTATGTACTCCCAAAACTCATTGAAGCTTGAATTGTGCCCCCCAAATTTTATGTATTAGAAACTTGGTCCCCACTGTGACTGTTAAAAGGGTGGGATATCCTGTTATGGTAATTGAAAGGTGGAGCCTTGAGGTGACTGGATTGCAGGACTATGCAGTAGTGAATGGATTGAAAGTGGTGGTCAGGGGCATGGATCTGAGGGCTTTAAAAGAAGAGAGAGGAGAGTCTGTGTCTCTGTCTCTGCTCTCTCTCTGCTTCCACCATCTTGCAATGTGAGACCCTGGGTCATTGTGGCCACCACCAGATGGACTTTGGACTTCCCAGCCTCAGAAACTGTAAGCAGTGAATTTTGTTTTCTTATAAATCACACAGTTTCAAGTATTTTGTTATAAGCAACAGAAACAGACTAATACAAATACTCTTGATTTAAATAAGTATAAAAATACCACTTTTATGGAAAATCCAAAGGCTATCCAAGACTTTTACTTTGATATATATCCTATAAAATTTTGCTAAAGATTTACTTTCCTTCATTATGTTGTTATAAACGTTTCTACTGACAAAACTAAGAAAAACTATTTAGTCATTCCAAAAATGTTTATGGAATATCTGCCATAAAAAGGCACAATGATGGGCAGTGAAAGTGGTGAGTCACAACTGACATGGTCTTTGCCCTCATGGAGTTTGCAGTCTTGTGCTGGAAGTAGACAGTTGTCAAATAATCCTCAGGCCATGGCAAGGCTATGGAAAAAATGTCCACGTGTCATCTAATACAGGTAATGAGGGACTATGACCTTATTAGTGATGTCAGGGAGGGCTACTCTGAGAAAATGATATTTGAGCAGAAAGGATGGGAACAAATGGGGAATGTGTGACTCAAGAACCACGTTAATTTAAAATAAGTGTTAGAAATGGATGAAATTGTACAATGTGCAGGACTGATGGGGTAGGAGCAGCGAGAATGCAGAGCATTTGTACAGAGAAGTACTTGGTGTCAAAGAGAGCCAAGAAAAGTATCAAAGGATCGCAGAATAGACTGGATGTGAGCAGTCATAGAAATGTCTGTGATGAACTAACATGTCCAGAATTCAAGAGCAGAGTGTCAGAGAAAGATTAGCATGAACAAGAGCAAGCGGAGTCCTCAGTCTTGACTACTGGGCAGCTTATCAAGCAACTACTCAAGTGCAGGGAGCAAGGCAGGGACTGAGGCACGGAAGCCAGGGGGTTCTGTCAGAGCTGAAGTGACAGCAAGGGTAGCTTACTGCCCTGTCTCTCGAGTGAGTCTCGCACCAGAACTCCCTGATGCTCCTTGACTACAGATAAGATTGGTCACGACGTGTGAAACTGAAGTTCAAGTGACATAGTTTAGGTAGAACAAGACTTTTGGGAAGGGAAATCTGTGAAATGTGCTGAGTGGCAGGAGGAATTCAAAGACCTTTGTAAAAGAGGCATATGTAGATGTTACTTGAAAAATAGGCACATTTTGTTTTCTAAATTTCAGTATTCTCTAAAAATGTTCTCTTTAACTGAGACCAGAGAGCAACATTACAGGACAAGAGACCTTTCAGGAGTCAAACATAGTCCGTGGAGATTATGATCCAAATTTTAAAGAAAACCCTTTCTTCTTTTCAAATATAAATCTTCATAGATTCCTACTAAAAATATGTTAGAAAACAAGAAAATAGTTTAATTATGACTAGAATATTAATTAATTGAAAAAGAATGTAAAAAGTCAGTTATATAATTTTGTTGCTTAAGACTTATTATCAGTCATTTAGTCCAACTGATTTCTCAGAGTGTGTGCTAGAGACATTTCTCCTACAAGATGTCCTAGAAAAAGAATCTGTACTTTGGGAGACGCTACAGACACTATTCTCCCCCACCTTTACCACCCCTCGGAGACTTACTCACTTGTCTGCTAAAGTCTCCTAGAAGTCCTCACATACAGAACCTATTTAGCTTTGTTTAACTCAGTATTTCTCACATTTGTTTGCCCACCAAACACGTTTTTTCTTTGTGATACCTCTTTGTATCCAGATGTTCTAAAACGCACTGAATCCCAAATTATCTTTTCAATGATTTTCTTTTTAGAGTGTATGTAGTTTATAAAATGAACATGTTGTGTACACGTTTCACTTGAATTCTTCAATATGAAGAAGGTACCAGATATCTTCACTTACAGAAAAGGAAACTGAGGCCTAGAATATTTGGGTTAATTCAGGATTACCTGTATTGCGTATAATGTTAAACAATGATCATTTTGTTTTACTTTAGGAATATCATACCGTAAAAGAGAAGATATTTTCAATAGTAAGATATACTTTATTACATACAATGGCCTAAAACTTTTGTTTCTTGGCAAATCATTTGCATTTTGGAGGAAATAGGGTATCTTGCAAAAATATCTAGGATTACATGAGTGAATCATTTTCTTTTAATTGTTAGGTGCCCTGGAGCCTTTTTGCCAAATGGTGCAGGATTTCCTTCCCTTTGGATCACATCGTAGGCTGAACCCCAGGGACATTCACATTGTTACAGCCTCTGTCCTCTTCCTAGGGGATGGAGGCATAGACCTGACTCTACATAAGTTTGCCTGGTTGGGGTAGAGAAGGTTCTGTAGGACACTATGGACATTTTTTTACCCTTTTATCCACTTCTAAGACATAATCAGCTTGGAAAACCCACTAATTTTCTTTAACTTTAACAAAGTGGTAAAGCTTCTGCAGGTGGAGAAAAAATTTTGAAGGTCATTTAAATTGAGGAAAAACATAGAACTATGCTTTACAAAATAGGCCTTCTGTGGTTGAATATGTTGATACCATGCATATATGAACTTTATTTAGTCATTCCACAATGTATACTATTTCAGAACATCATGTTGTCCATCATAAATATATACATTTTTTATTTGTCAATTGTAAAATATAAAAGATTGAGACCCCAAAATATTTATATAACTTTATAAACATCAGCATTGGAGAGATCACGATCCATTAAAAAACATGATTAGGGTACTTTTTTCTGCTGATTGAGATATAAAAGAATGCTGATGACCAGTTAATCAAAGATAAATATCAGGAAAACTCTTCTTAATAAAAGATTTATCTGTGCAGTTTGATTTAGTTGGGTTGTATGGCTTATATTTATCTATTTAAAAGTATTTGTCATAGAAGTACTTATATGATTTCCCCAGTTCAATTTTTTCTCTAGGTGCCAGTGCATTGACATTTATATAAAAACATTCCCTTTAAGAATGATCAGTTGTAGTTCCTGATGTCTTATGTGAGGGTGGAATGGTGTTTTATGGTCGTCTTGTCCTGGCAGTTTGCCTCTATTCATGTTATAGATTGCGCTATGGCAAACCAATTTTTAACATAGTATTCATACCTTAAACTTTTACTTATCTGATAATCCTGACATGAGCTGAGATTTAACTAGCTGAAGGTAGAATTTCTCATGAAGAGTGACAGTTTTTGCAGTACCAATTCTACAAACCGTGATACCTAAGTAAGTGACGAACTCTACATTTTATTTAAGTTTGCTATTATAAGTCTCCTGTTTATACATAGCACAGAAATTTTAACTTCTTGCTTAACAGTAAGAGTTTTTGGTTTGTCTTCAGTCATAACTTCTCTCAGTGTTACAGAATTTTGTTTGATGAGGATTCTTTCCTCGCATTTCCACCTCTCGTATTCTTTCCCATAAGAATTCAGGAAGTACATAAACCACCTGCCAACTGGAAAGTATTTACTTCTAGGTTTCTTAATGCCCAATGTTGTCTGGAATCAGTTTCTTTTCTCATCCTTAACTGAAAAAAAAACGCAAAAAAAAAAAAAAAAAAGGCTTAAACTTGTGGGGTTAAATAAAAGGAAGAATATAGTGAAAGGAAGATTCCTTTTATGCAAGCAGCAGAGAACGTGCAGGGATGACTGAAAGTGCCTGAGGGCATTTGGTCCCTGTTGATTTTCACATCAAATGCAATGGTGCCCACAGATAGCCTGTATTGTTGTCAGTTAAATGGGATCATGAGTGTCTGAAAGGTGTTTGAGAATGAACTGAAAATCATTTTCACAAGTGGATGATTACTTCTGCCACATGTTAACCGAACTCTATCAGAATGGCCCAGATTTTTGAGCCTGCATTAATTGCTCTTTCAACCTTGACTGAGGTTTCTCTTTAAAAAAGCCCTTTCCAGGACTAAACTACTCTATATATTGATTTTTTTTTTCTGTCTGTATTTTTCCTTGAAAAATGAAAGCTTGTTGAAGAAAAGCCTTTATCATTCAACATGTAGATTGATTGTTCCATTTCTTTGAATAAAAAGCTAGACTCATAAGTGATCTGTCAAAAATGATAGTCCTTTTTTTTTTCAAGCACAGAATAATTCCTATCTTCTGTATACAATTATGTTTCTCAAATATTCATTAGTGATGATTTTTCATCGTAAAGTAAAACCATAACTCTCACAGCATGGACTCAATGCAAATAAATTGTCATATTCTCCTTTCTATTAGAACTGTATTCCACCAGTCTAATTGAAACTCAACTACAATATTTAGTAAGATATTTGGAGAATTTTTCTGTGTTGAAGTATTCTTTGAACAATCTTCAAGTTAGAAAGGTTTAATAAAGTGCTTTTGAAGTGTTTAGATAGAGTTCTTTATTGTATGTTACCATTTTCTTTTTCAAATAAGGCATAATTTAAAATATTAGCTGTGTCTTTACTATTATTAGAATAATATAGGATATTATAGTTCAAACATATTGTGTTATGAAGATGAGTTAAATCTCAACTTTTAAAACTAATCAGAAAATGAGTTCTTAAAATTTTGTTAACTTTTGTGATTATATATTAGTAGAGAATATACAGTATTTATAGAAAATGGCTTAATCTATTAGTAAAACTCATTTCTGAGGTTTTTTCTTCAGGAAGACTAATCACAGAATATTGAGTATGAATCTGTTTTTTTTTTTTTTTTAAATTCAAAGTTCAGTGCAGAAGCAAGCATTTAAAAGTTTTATAAGCATTGCAGTGTTAAAGTGATGAGATGTAAATTATGTATTTGAAATTCAATAAAAATAAGCATGGTAATTTTGCCGATTTTAGTTTTGCTTGGTTTGTTTTTACCAAACTTCATTTTACTCAAGAAATCCATTGTTCAGAATCCATTTTATTGGTACTAGAATACATCTTGTTAATGATCAGCACATATTTAAAGAAAGGTTTTTATTCCTACTGTCAAAGAATGTTCTGATGAATTTCATAGACTGTTTTGTCCATAAATGAAAGCTCTTAGAAGTAACTGTGGTGTATCTCCCAACTGGCTCATTAAATTAACAGATGACTCTTTTAAGGACCACGCTGACATCAGAGAGGTTGTACAATTTTTAATGTTGTGTTGAGATACTATAGTGGCCATAACTAATGATAAAGAAGATTTTAAAAAATACACTGTTTACCTTGTTGGTAGTAACTATTTTGACATGATGGTTGGCCATTTCCTTTAAAAAAAAATCAATAAGCAAATAACAAAATGCTTTTTAAATTTTCTCTTCTCTCAACTATTTTCTGAACAGCATATTACATATTCTACACATCCACATCATGTTTTAAATATATAATTAAAAAAAACAACTTTAAGTTTAGTTTCTCATATCTCTGATATCTGAGGATACAATATGACCTAAGAATGGTTAGAAATACAAAAAGAAAAATCATTGGTGAATGAAACATTGTAAACATTGATTCACATTTAGTTGTTTTTGTGCCCTGTTTCCTAGCAATGATTCCTGTGTTTCTTTGTAGCAAATAGTGCTCTCCATTAGAAATAATCCTAGAAGAGAGATTAATATTTTACGATTATAACTGTGTTCCTACTGATTTATAAAACCAATTGCTTCAAGGCTTTACTCTTATGTGTTAAATCCAAGCTTTGTGTTAGGGCTACTAATTTCTTTGTTACCTAATCCTGTGAAAGAAGAGAAGATTTTAAAGTTAAGCAGGCAATTTTTGGTTCAAAGGGAACAACTTCTTAATACCTTACTTAAGTTGGGTGTATTGATGAAAGCAAACACTTTTAAATAGTATCTGAGCAGTTATTTTTAAATAACCCAAAATACTCTACTTACATGAGTATCGTGCTGCACTGGAGATATTTCAGTAGAAAAAGTGTTATCTGTAGTGTAAATCAGCATTTGAAATATATGCTTATGAAATATGTACAACAGAGTATCTCTTTTATCCCCATTCTTGGATAAAATATAACTTTGGTTAGGGAATTTTTTTTAGGGATATATTCTAATAGGATACTGGAGAATGTAGCATGGCCATGAAAACTGCTGATATTTGTGTTTTGTGTTCTTCATTTCCTGTCTATTTCCGACTTACCTGAAGGAATTTAACAAAGATGAGAAAACAATGTGTTTTAAACCAACTTCTGTAGGTTGATGAAAACAAATAATGTTGAAGCCCTACCCAAAAAAAAAAAGAAAAAAAATCTGCTTTCCTGTTTAAAATAAAGTGAAAAATACTCACAGTATCCATTAGAGAATACTTCTCTCATGCTGTGTAATAAATACTTATTTTATTGGATATCATTATAAATTGTCACATAAAACCCAGTTAATGTGTATTCTCAGTTTGACTGGTATTTGGCAGATCTGATTTACATATCCTAAAAATACCCAACTTTTTTGAGTTAATCATACAAAGCAGAGGAAGCTAGTAATGAGTCAGCAGGTTATAAAATATTTGGGGAGAGGGCAGCTGCAGAGCGACCCACCAGCAGATCTGTAGTACACTAGCCAGGGAACTCTCTCTCCAGGATGACAAACAAATTTCCTGGATGATATTCTCCTATGCCTTTATTTCATAGACTCATACTTCATAAAGCAGTAACAAACCAATTTGTCCAGAATTCAGATGACAAGCAAATATTAAAACTAGATTTTTAAAAATACTGTACTGGACTAATTTTGTGAAAGAGAAATAAATGACAAATAGCTATCAAGGATCTGTTTAATTAATGCTATTGCCATTGTATGTCAGATAGATTTAGTCCTATCAACTGTATCTTTTTCTTTTACAGCAGTATGCACTTATAATTGATGTTCATAATAATTACCCCAAGATGCTATAGGGTCCTTTTTATATAATTAAAGAAATATCAAATTATATTTTGTGACTATTTGAAGTCAAGTCAATTTATTGTATGCAAATTCTTTAAAACTAATTGTAGCTATAGATACATTCTGTGGAGAGCCACTCGTTTTTCAGTAATTAAGGATACTCAAACATTGCTATGTCAGTATAATGAACAGAATCTATTACCTAATACAACATAATAACAAGTTAAGTATAACTTTCATATATTTTTTTGAAATAAAGAAATCTTTTGAGCCATAGATATCATAAAATAAATAACTTAGAACCTAAGACTGAACATTAAGAGAACTGAATAGTGATTCAATAGCAATGTTAGGCATAAAGATGGGTTGGAAGAGAATGCATTTTGATTTTTACAGATATTATTTAATAAATGGGTAATATGATGGTTAACAAATATTCACATTATTTTGGCTCCTTTTTTCCTCATTCGCTCTACACTCCAGCCCTCCCAAAGGTAACAGGACCATTCAACTATAAAGAAGTTAGATGGGTCCAAACTCCTAAACTTGAGAATGGCCTTGAAATGTGGAAAGCCCATTTAGCCATGAAAGCTAATAGGGTTCTCCACTGTACTCAAGATAAAAAGACAAAGGCCCTTATCTCTGTCGTCTAGGTATTCAACTTACTCAAACCAGAAGTATTTATAGAGTCATAGCGACCCCCTTCCCAAAATATTTAATAACAGTCATTGTATTCTGACTACAAAAGTAAGATATGCTCTCATACGTTGCTAGTAGTAATGTGACATGGTACAGACACTTTGGAAAACAGTTTGGCAGTTTCTTATAAAGTTAAACATACGCTTTCAGTATGACCCAGAAATCCCACTCCTAGAATTTATCCAGGAGAAATAAATCCATAGGCCTACACAAAGACTTGTATATGAATGTTCATAGTAGCTTTATTTACGATATCCAAAAAAGTGGAAACAATTCAAATGTCTAGAAACTGGTGAATGGATAAACACACTGAAGAGAATTTATACAATGGAATAGACTGATTAGCCATTAAAAGGAATGGACTCATGCAACAATGTGGATGAATTTCAGAAGCATTCTGCTAAACAAATGAAGTCAGACACAAAATGCTACATACTGTATAATTCCAATTATATGATATTCTGGAAAATGAAAAACTGTTAGGTCAGAAAGAAAATCGGTGGGGAAATGAGGAGGGGATTGATCATAAAGGGTATGTGGGGACTTTTGGGGAGGTGGAAATGTTCTGCCAGTTGATTGTGGTGGTAGTTACACGACCATGTCAACACTCATCAAATTGTATACCTAAAATAGGTGAATTTTACTTTGTGTGAACTATACCAACAAACCTTACTAAAAAGAAAAAAAAGAAGACATGGTAAATGTGAAAATTGTGAAAATGCAGAAAGGCATGAAGAATATGAAATCGATCTTTAATTTCACCAGCCAGATATTAACTACACATTTAACATTTTGTTGTATTTTTCTGGATTTTTTTCCAGGCATGTGATATGAGTTTCTGTGACTGCTTTTAAAAAATATTTTTTTAACTTATTTCTTAAATTTATAATTGTCACATAATAATTGTATGTATTTATAGTGTACAATGTGATGTTTTAATGCATGTATACATTATATAATGATCAAATCTGTGGAATTGGCATATCCATCACTTTAAACACTTATTTCTTTGTGGTGATAACATTCAAAATTTTTTCTTCTAGCTGTCTTGAAATATACACTGCATCGTTATTAGCTGTAATCACTCTACTGTATAATAGAAAGTAGAACTTATTCTTCCTGTCTAACTGTAACTTTGTACCCATTGGCCAACCTCCTCCTCCTCTCCCTTGCTTCTGTGACTGCACTTTATTAACTTAATGGTAAAAGAATTTTTCCATGTCACTAGTAATTATTTTTTGCTATCATTTTTAATAGCAACCTAATCATTCCTTACTGTTCAGTTGTTTTTGGTTTTTACTCTTAAACAATATTGATAAGCTATTTTTCTTCACTAATCCCCCATTTTTAAGTGCATCTCTTATGCCAAGAATCTGATTTTATGCCCGAGAAAAAAGAGTGATACTTGGTACTTAATACCAGAACCGATCCTTATAGTGAAAAAAACTCAAATTTGAACTTAAAATTAATGTATTCTTATTCTGTATGATTATCTTTTCTGATGTGTTTTATTCATGTCCTTTTTTTGCATCAGAATTTTGTCTGGCTAATATGAAAACTTTAAGGGGGCAGAAACTATTATATATATATATTTTTTTCTGTATAGCATTTTAAAAATTTCCTCATAGGCACTTAATCTTTTGTTGAATATTGTTTCTTTTTTCTTATGCGCGGAGCCAGTAAAATTCTATGGCCAGTAAAACACTTAAGGATACTTTTGGCCTGTTGTTACTTCTGTATATTTTCAACTTAGTTCTTTTTTATAGTGCAACAGCCCAGAATATTTCAAGGCCTGACATTCATATACTTACCTTGGTGCCAGTTCTAAATTTTCTCTTCTGTTTCTTATAACATCTTCCACCAATCCCCAAATCAACATATATGCATCCATCCACCCACCCCTCTGCTTGTTGTCTTTGGAGAGACCATACATTTTCATTCCAAATTTAATCCATCATTTTGAATGATGTTGCAGCTGACTATTATTCCTTATGCAGGACCTTCACTGTCAGCAAGAGTGACACTGTCTTATGGTGTTGATGGTTTGCATATCACTATTCATTTTCTCTTGTGTATGACCCAGTTGCCCAGCAGTCTCAGCAGTCTGCAATGTGAGACACTTTGAAAGAGCTGAGAAGCATGCTGTGGTCACAGAGAGGTTATTCCATATGCCCTCTGTGGATCCTGGGCAGCTATTTAGTGCACATCTTGCTAGTGTACTTTTATGGAGGGCAACTATCACGTCCACAGTATGTAGCTCAAGAGGTCATTGCTGTTAGCCCTGTAAGAGGAGTTTGGGTGTGTGCATTTCAGGAGAGGGGAAATTACATGGGAAAGACAGAAAGAGAGCAGCTAAACACATTGCTAGAACCACAGAAGAAAAATTAGAGGCTAGAGCAAAGGTGGGGCAAAGGGTTTTAAGGGGACCTTGAGAAAAAACAGTGAACAGGTGAGAACAAGAGCAGTAGACGTCTCTGCCAGGCATTAAATAAATTCACATTACATCCACAGGCACAGACGATGGTATTAAGGGCATCATGAGACCGTAGAAGCTCACTGTTCACTTCAGCTAGCCAATATGTCTGAAAGGAAATATATAATTGATTTCGGCTGTTTGGGTGATGATTTCCAATGCAAGAGTCTAGTTATTTTCATTTTGACTTTTAGTAAGCCATATTTTTTCCTGATTCTGAAGGTTTAGAAAACACAGGCATAAAGAAGGAAATTTAAATCTGCCATAATTTCACCATTCTAAAATACTAATATTTTGGAATATTTATACATTTTATAAGTTCCAAATCATTAAGTATGTGTGTAGTTTTGAATCTTGCTCTTTTCACATAACATTATATAGTGAGATATTCTCTATGTTATTAATTTTACCAAAACATCATTTCAGTGGCAGTGTAGTATTTCTGCAAATATGCTGACATTTTTTAAATAATTCCCCTATGGTTGGACATTTAAGTTGCTATCAGTTTTCAATAATATAAATAACTTTGTTCTATGTATCTATGTAGGATGCAATTTTATGTGTACCTCTAATTATTACCTTAATAATTTTAGAGTGAAAATGTAGGACTTTTTCTTCATACTGCCGTGTTATCCTATGGGAAGGTGGTCTCACGTACCACTCCCACTACAAGTGAATAATAGTGCCCATTCGTTTTATCACACTTTAGCCAACATCCCATGTTACTGTTTTTACAGGGAACAAAAGTATGTTTGTTTTATTTTGCCAAAGAGAATTATGAATACTTTAATAAGACAGAAACTAAAAACTTAAGCTAAGATTTTAGGTTTAAAAGTTGGGAGAGAAGTCTAGGATTTTAAGCCCCTCAATAAATTGTTAACCATAATGCTCTTTTTCTCATCACTCAGGATTGTATATAAATTTAGTTGGAATAGACTCTACACTGTTAAACCTTCACTTCAGAAAAAAGGATTGTGAAAAATGTTTTAAAATCTTTCTTTAATTTTGAAATTAGTCCTCTATTTGTCATATTTTAAGCTTCTAACAATGTTTTCCACTTTTGTAGGAAGTGTGTGTGTAGTTTCATGGCATGATTTTAAAACAGCTCTCCACAACAAGCTCATGCTTGATTAATTTATAGTTTTTCCTTTTTCTTCCCTGATAGTTCAGTGTGTCATTTATATATTCAGCAAGAACAATATTCTCAAATTATTGACTACTTTAGTCATTTCAGTTCAGTTTACTAATGTCGATGTGAATTTAAAAAGGCATGGTTGAAACAGTGTTAAACTATACAATGTCATCTTTATTATTATCTGAACATCATAATTTAAAAACTTTGCAGCAATATGCTTCTGTTAATCAGGTAAATCCCCAAATGATGGAGCCGGTGGAGACCTTAGAAATCAGCAAACCCATCTTTTCATTTGATAGGTGAGAAAATGGAAACCCAGATTGGTGCAGACACATCTCAGGGCCACCCAGCTGGACAGTGACCCTTCACCCTGGATTCCTGACTCTACAGCTGGCTCCTTCTCAGGCCACACTACTCAGCTCTGGTTGTCTGAGAACTGAAGCATTTAGTACCTTGTTCTCAATTCATAGCCTTTGTCTCTCCTAAGAAGTGTGTGTAAAAATAAAATTCCAACTGGTTCTTTGATTATCCTTTCTAACTCCTACTTCGTTCAATTTGTGGTAAGGACTGACAAATTGATAAGCCACATAAATCAATCCCCTTTCAAGAACCTAGAATAAGCTCAGTCGTTTTGTAACACAGAAGCTGCATGTTGTCTCAGATTCCAAATGAACGAAACTTTGCCTTTAGCAGGCTGGTTTCAAAAATAAATACCTGTGGAAGAAATATGATTACACGGAACCACAACATTGCTCATGCAAGGTGTCCTTTTGCTTGTTTGTTTTTCTTACCAGATATCTGTATGCCCTTGGACAGAAGGTTTGGAAAAGATGGAAAAAACGTTACTTTGTTCTTGTTCAGGTTAGTCATTTTTTTCCTGTTACATATTCACTCTAAAACAGCAGTTCTCAAACTTTTGTTGATGTGGTAATGTATATCAATATTTTCTGAATTAGAAATTAAAATTGAGAATTTTAAAAATATTTAATTTATTTTAAAATAAAAGTAGTAAGTTCATTACAGGCTAGCACAAATAACATTTTTATGTAAAATAACTAATTTCCAAGACAAAGAATTTAGTGAAATAAATGTCAGTTGTTTTATGCTTTTACACATCTCTTTACCATGTGGCTTAATAGAATGTAGCTGTATTCTCATATCAGCTTCTGCACTCGATTTGTTGCAATATCAGATGAAATGTAGCCTCTGGAAAATTCCATTGTACACTCATGGATAAGTATGACAAATGCAAATAATTTCTAAATATTGCCATTAAAATAGGTTTGACCTTGCAGATCCTCTGAAAGGATGCCAAGACTAACCTTGACAATTGCTGCATCATTCTGATATTTTACTCGTATAGATAAACCATAATTCATAAAATCACTCATTTTTATACAAATATACCACATATATCATTTATTAACATAAATATGTTTTAAAATCAACTTGACTGGTGTATTTTTGATTGGACTCTGAACATGGACAAATGGTTGGACTATGCAGCTTGGCTTACTTTTTTTTTAATCTTGAATAACCTTTGCTCATAGAATATACTCATTAAGTTAAATTTACATTAAAGAATAATTTTATAAAAATAGTCATTCCATTCCATAATAAATCCAAGCTATTTTGTTCTCAATGGAAAAATGTGAAAAGAGAATCACTCTTGGAATTCTTAGCACAAAACAGTCTGTAAAATCTCATTGATTCATACCATACATTAAGTAAGCTCAACTGGGCTAGATCAGAATGACAAGGTGAAATACCAAGAAAGCAACATTACCACTTGCTGTCTTCTATCATTTGCAATTATTTGCTTGCTTCTATACATATCAAAATGGATATGTATGGAAATTTTAATGAGAGTGACCCATTGGGAGGAACTGGGTGGTTTTTGTTAGTATTTTTATTTTATTTTATTTTTTTATTAGTATTTTTAAAGATAGCTGTCATCTATGCACACACAGCTTGTAGGTCCATATCTGCAGGCTGCATTATTGAAAGGTGAAGGAGAGATACAGAGATCCAGCAATTGCTGGATAAAATTACTTTGTTGATGTCCCATGATAGCATAGTAACTTCATGAAAAGTGTAAAAATTCAGTCAAATTATTTTTATCTAAGTGGCTAACAGCCAGCCTATTTTTTTTCCTAGCTAAAATGTAACCTTTTATTATTGTGATTAGAACTAATATAGTTGTTCAATGAATTTAATAAAAGATACACACACGCACAAACACAGAGTCAGTATTTCAATATAGAGCCCAAAGGTTTGCTCTGAATACAGGTCCCCTGTTATGAGTTCTGGGTGATCTGTCCTCCAAAAAGTACCCCCGTAAGGCATTTTCTACAGTTTTAAGGTTTAGTGTCTTTAAATCGGTGCAAGAACTTAAATGCATTTACTAAGCAGTTTGAGTGGAGATCTTTCTGGACATTTTGATTTTATTTCTGTCTTACAGATGTCTCACCCACATCTAATTTGACAAGTTTGTGTTAGTGGTTTTTTGTGTCAAGTCTTTCTAAAGCATTCACTTGATTTTTTATAGAAACAGGAACTTCCTTTTTAGTTATATTTCATATATTTATGTAGAATCTCCTTTTATTCAGTAATTTCAATAGACAGTGTAATTGGCATAAACTAGTTTGGGAACAAACCCAGCTGACTCTAAGCAAGCGTAGAGTTTAACTGGTGGAAACACATACTAGAGAACATGCGAATGTAACCCAGTAACCACAAATGTTCAACATGTGATTTGCATTGGTCACTATGTTTTAAAGAGTGAGTGGAGGATGCTTGTGTGTTTGTTAGTCTGGAGACCTGGTTAAGTGATAGTAGGCTAGAAGAGTTTCTAATATACTGACAGTCTTACTACAAATATTAGGATTTCGTAGAGCAGTGTTGGGAGGTCAAATGATCACCTTTTGCTTTTAGCCAGGTAACGCTTGAAGTAATCCTTTACCCCTTATTTTCTAGCACATGATTACAAGAATCAAAAGTTGCAGGACAAACATTTATACTTTGATTGTCACCCATAGAGAGTTTAGAAATGAAAGAAGGAATTGGAATACTTTGAGATTGTTAATTAGTATGCCTTGGGGAATGATTAATTGTCTTTGGGGAGCTAAAAGTTCTTCCAGTAACAAATATATGTGTTTTACATTTTAAAAGGCAAAACCCAATTTAAGTTAAAATAGGTAAACCCATATGCTCCATAATTAAAATTTCTGAAAAATACCACCAAACTGTAATGAATTCGGATTTATTCTACCTGAGGTATCATCTTAAAATTTTAAGTCATGTTTAAGCATTGTATATTTACACACATATATGTACATACATCTCATGCCCAAATGTATTGAGATGTACATGCCAGTACTCTGACAACTTTTGGGGGTTTTAAACACAACTGAATCTTCCATTCAATTCCAAGAGTAATGGGAAGACAAATTGAATGCACAGTCTTCCAAATCTAGATGGATATATATGGAGATTCAATAAGAATGGCCCATTGGGAGGAACAGGTAGTTTTTATTAGTATTTTTAAAGACAGCTCTCATCTATCTGCACACAGCTTGTAGGTCCATACCTGCAGGCTGCATTATTGAAAGGTGAAAGAGTCATTTTTCTAGGAAGGACAGCATACCCCTGCTGTGTCTGCTGCTGCCCTCAGCAGAATGGTGCTCTGGTGATAATGTGAATCTCATCATCACTTGTGAGCATGTATTATATGAGTGATAGAGCTGGAGATCCAGCCATCAGCCCAAGAATTTGTACTCATAAAAATTGATTGAGAATCACGTTTGGCCAGCTGCAAAGTCATTGTTCAAAGTGAACACTTGAGGAGCCACTGAGGTGAAAAGACTTTTCAAAGACTCACATATAAACATTTAAATCAGAGTAAAATGTCAATTTAAATCAAAGTCAAAAAATGGGAAAATAAATTACTTGTTAATGTTGAGTGTTTATTTTGCCTCTAAGTAAGATTAGTATTGGTGCCTGTTTAGATTCTCATGTCAGTACAGTAATAAATAGCTTTTAATGTTTTCTGGGACGATGAATTTTTTTTTTAATGAAGTAAATTTTGGTTCAAGCCAAATTGAAAGAGCAGTGATTTTGAAGAATATGCTTGAAATCTTACCAAAATTAAACTTATATATGCTGCTTATTCATTTTTTTTGTTTTCAGTGTTTTAATATTAAATTTGGAGGATATCACCAGAGTAAAGTACTTATGATACCTTAATATATTGTAGTTCATTATAATAAAACCATTTAATAGTTTTAAAATTTGGTATTTGTGATTTAACCATGCTGAATTATTTCTTTATTTTATATTCTGCTAAGGCCTATGTAAATAACTGTATATCCCAGGTATTATACATTCTTTGATACATCTGCAAATTCCTGAAGCACTCACCTATAACATAATTATTGCTATATTTAATCTAGTATTTATTAACCATTACTTTGTGACTAGCATTTATGTGAAGCACTTTTAATAAATTATCTTAGGTACTTCTCAGAATAAGCCTAGGAGAGTCGGTGTTATTGTTATTCCCACTGTATAGATAAGAAAATTGTTGTACAGAAATATATGGTAGAGTCAAGCACATCCAGTTCTGTCAGACTGTAGAGACTAAGCTCTTATTTCCTTTGCCATACTGCTGTGATTAAATTGATACACACAAGTACAGTTGATCTGAGGACAAACAGATATATAAATAATGACTGCAGCTCATTTATTTCGTGAGGTATAAAACAGTGTTACTACACTAAATAAATGGCGAGGGTGTGATGGCTTAGAGAATCCTGTGCTCATGAAGGCCACTTCCTATGTGACAGCACTGGAAACTGAAGTAGGCATCTATGTTGTTCTGGCCTTGTATCAAAATGTTCACTGCTTATTGTCGATGTGTCGGAATCATGACTTGAAGTTGCTGCAAAGAACAGCAGGCTGTCAAGACATGATGTTAATTACATGTCAGCTGAGTTGGCACAGGATGTAAACAGCCATGCCACTGAATGATTCATACATGCCAAAGACATACAGGAAGCATTCTGTTAGGAAGATGCCATCAAGATCTGCTTTCAGTGTGAAGAAGTGGCTGCCCCAGCCCGACCGATTTCTGAAATGTTCAGTACACAGGGGGATCCACTGCAACAGACTCCTTTCACATTTTTGGAGAATGTCACCACTGCATGAAGAATGCTAAGTTCAGTTGTATGATTTATGTTTAGTCCAGAACATAACTGAGATTTGCTTGTGGCAGTAAGACAATGTGAAGTGAAGAGCTACACGGCTGTCAGATCAAGAAAGTCATGGGACTGTGGCTCTCTAGCTTTATGTTTTAAGTTGGTTTAAAATTTACAAACCCAGGACATGTTCAGTGCAGAATAAAATCAAACCATACAGTTTTTATCGTAGGAAATGAAAGACCCTCATCAACACTTCTAGCAGTACTGCCACCTTATTCCAGTCTCCTTCTCAAAAATAGCCAAGTGACTGTTGCTAATGGTGTGGACTTGCATCATTTTGTGCATGTCTGTGTGTGTGTGTCTGCGTGTCCATAAACACATCCATTCATCCCTAATGGAATCATTCCAAATATTTTTGTTCTGTGATTCATTTGTTCTCCTTTAAAAATATACCAAAAAGAAGTTGCCATGTCAACATATAAAATTAATTTTATTAAATGAATGATTGAATTTCATAATATAGATTAACATAATTTATATAACAATTCCCCTTGCTTGGATATTTAAGTTGTTTTTTAAATCAATAATCAATGCTACCATCAATATATGTACAATTCTTATATGTTAATCTTCATATGTGTGTGGGAAGTATTCCTATAGATATGAAATTGCTGGGTCTAAGGGGATAAATATTTGTAATATTAAGTAAGATTTTAAAGCTTTAGACAATTTATGAGTTTTTAAATATTCACCAAAACTTTGACATGTTTTTCTCATTTAAGTCACTTTTGTATAGTTAACAAGTGTTCATTATGTGTTAAGTTGCATGTTATCTTTATCTTATTTTTCAAAATCTGTATCTTCAATATGAAAGGAAATGGAAAATTCTTTTGGTTGTGGGGTTTATTTGGAGCAAAATGTCAGTGAAAAATCATTTTTATGTTAGGTTTCATTTTTAAGATAACTTTTGCTTTGTGATAACTGATTGGGTTTTCCATTAAAAAAAAGATAATAGCCATATTAATTTATGTGATAGGCCCTTGGATATTAACAGACTTAATATGTTTATTCTTTTAAGTAGCTCAAAAACATATTAAAATAAGCATTTGCCCATATCTCAAGAACTAAAATTATAAAAGGAGACAGAGGATAGAGTGAGAATAGGGCCAGATTAAAGAAAGAGAATTTTATATGGATCAGGCAGTTATCCCAATGTGAAAATCTTCTTTTTTGCTTATACCTTTTGTTCCTTTAAGAAAACATTGTTTGGTGTTATTTTCATGTTTGGATTCCAGGGCAATGTCTGATTCCTCTTGTTTTACAGCTGATAGCTACATGAAAGAGCAGAGGACCTATGAATAAGGACTGTATGATATTGTGAGGACTGAATCACATTTTTGTGGGCTAATGGTTCTTGAAATTTGTTTTACAAGAAGACTCCTTTTTAAAATGCTGTGTGTATTTTTGTGTGTGTCTTTCTGCATATGTATGTACATCTTTATGTGGATGGGAGTGTGTGTGTGTGGATCCATATGTAAAATCTTCACACATATAGCGTGCCTACTACATAGTAGAGACTAAGTAAATATTGGTAAATAAATGAATATCTTCTTTAATTTGGGTTCCTTATCTTATATGGAACATGAAATTGACTTATATCTGAGCATACTTAAACCAAAACTTTGGTGTCATCTTTGATCTCTCTCTTTTCTTTACCCCCATGTCAATCAGAAGATACTGTTTGTTCTTTAGCCGAAACAGTATTACATTTACATCCAGTTCTCTCCATCTTCTCTGCTACCACACTAGCTGAAACCACCATCATCTTCACGTGGGCTTCTGCAGCAGCGTCCCAGCTGTTCTCTCAGCTTCCACTTCCACCACTCTCCTTACAATCGTTCACATTGACAGAACAATCTATCTGAAGCATATCTCACATTGTGACAATTCACCGCTTAAATCCTTCTAGTGACTTCCCACTGCACTTAGAACAACCCGTAACCATGACCTACAGGCAGTCCTACATATTCTGACCCCGATCTTCCTCTCTGCTTAGTCCTTCCCTGTCACTGAGCAGCATCTTGACTTCTAAAGCTCTACCCCAGATTAATTGCTGTGCCATGAGTAATAGTTTAGTAACTTCAGGTCACCATCCCCGCCCCAAAACGTACCTCAAATAAGGGTATAACGTGGGTTTATTTTTAAGTGTGATTTCTGCACAAACACACCTTTGGATTAAGTCCCCAACTTTCTTTCACCTGGATTGTTTGCTACCCCTAAGCCTCTCTGTAGAAATTCCGATCATTCTACTGCTTTTATTTCCCCCCTAGCTGGCTCTTTCAATCCGATTTAAGTATCAGGTCAAATGTCACCTTTTCAAATGCGTCTTTCCACCCACTTCTAAAGTGCCCCCAACTCATTCCCTGTTACATTATTCTGTTTTATATTTTTTAGAACTTTTATCTTCAATTAAAATTGTTTTATTTATGCATTAACTGTTTTTTTAATCTCTTTACCCCTTCTGGAATATATGCTCCATGGAAATAAAGATTTTATCTTTCTTTTAGTCTACTGTATCTATGGAACTTTAAACACTGCCTTGTTCGTGAGTAAAAACTGATAAAGTAGTTGTTAAGCTAATGAATATATGCAAATCACTCTGAGTATAGTTTTAGAAAAACTGTCTTTCTCTAATTTGTACACTGATTGTTAAATCTTTTTTATACCATTTAGTCAAGACATTTAATAATAGATATATATATATGTATTCCCCTCAGATCTCTTAGGATCTTGAAGATGTATTCGTTTTCCTTGATTAAATTAAGCCCTGGGAATTTTTTTTTTTTCCCTTTACAATAGCTCTAGCAGCACCTTTGGCTCTGCCAATAACATATCCAGCTAAGGATTTTTTAAGCTTTAATCTTACTGAAATTAGACCGTGGCAGTTGCTAAGCTGCCAGCTGTTAACATGATCTCTACAGTAGTAATACAACATGCAAACCTGAATGCTGTGGTCCCTAAAATCTCATAGTTAGCATTTACATGAGTGGACATGGACAGGTGTCGAACAGGTTAGCAATTGAGAACAAAATGAGAGGTTTCCTATTCCAGATGCAGATACCTCATGGGACCACAGCTAGTTAGGTTAAAGTGCCCTATCAAAAGTAGTAAGGCCAAAACCTGATTTAATGCCGTCTTCAGATTAATGTCTGTTTGTATCCCCCAATTTTCAACAAATCCATTCTTTACAGTTATTAAGAGTGGATTGGTTTAAGGATATTGAATGTATATCGTTCCTGTGCTTCCACAGAAGGGATTTTCAATTTCAATATAGTAAATTATGTAAGCTTTGTTCAGTAATACATAAGTAAGCTTGTAAGCAAAAGCAAACACTAGGTCACCAGAGGTCAGACCACCTGTTTCTATCTAATTCCCTGGCATGTGATGGGGCAGAGAGGAGGCTGCAAGACTGCCTGTAGCAGAGCACAGGGGGCAAAGTGACCCCGGTCCCTGTAGCTAATCTTGCAGCAGCACATTTTAAATATCAGTGCCAACTGATACTGACAGGGTGTTCAGAGTACCGCTTCTCCATAGACCCTTGACCTGGATACTGGTTAGCAAACCAGTAGTTACGAAATGTTAACACTATTCAGAAGGATTCACCTGAATTTACATTGGATTCATTGTCGGGTTGGCCTTGAGAATGTGATTTAGCAAGACCTTGCAAAAGGGATAGGTAAAAGTAAGAGAATTTGGGGTTAGTAGAGGAATCAAAAGAAGTATGAAATGTGACATCTTTTTATGAAAATAGAACCAGGAATCAATGAGTCAAAAAGATAGTATTAATAGTTGCTTCTGAAGCAAATGTATTCCAAAGCCAAACTGCACTTTTCTTCATTTGTCTCATGGGTCAGATTTCCTAATTGTCAGTGACAGCTTTGTTAGTCGTTGGTATTTTGTTACTCTTCCATCTGTACTCTTCATTGTAACTCTAGGAGTGATTACCTGTGACAGATTCTGGGTCTGTTGGGTGATTTTTGAGATATTAAAATGAATAAAATATTAAAAGTACAAACAAATCAAAAAATTGTTTTAATACTTTATCATTTAAATGGTCATGCTTGTAGAAATAGGGTGATTCCTTTAAAGCTGGAGCTTTTTCTGTAGGAACTTTACTCTTTAAATTGGTAGTTAAAATTATATGTATCCAGCATATTAAAAAAATTATTGTATTATTTAAAACTAGCTAGAAATACGATGCTTAAAGCATAAAATAGCAACTGGACATGTACTTCAAGTTATACAAAGAAAAAAATTACTGTATGCATTTTACATTGCATGCCTTTTGATGGCTAATTTTTAAGGCTAGATCTAACATGGCAAGTAAATTCTTTTAGCATTTTAGGTGGGTTCATACCAAGTCTGAATTCTTTAACACATGACAACATGAGCATATCAATAATTATATAAGGAGCTTTATAGAGTAATAAATTTTTAGTGTTTAAGAGAATAATTTTTAAAACCTATATTACAATATATGTTCAAGACAATGTCCATTAGAAATAGAACAATGTAGTATCTAAAACTACATTTAGATGAATCGCCACTTTTTTCTCTCTTCCTCAATTTCTTACTCATTTGTGTATTTATTCAACAAACATCTTCAACAACACAATCACTACATTCTTAGTTTGCCAATAAAAAGAAAGAAAGAAATAGCCCATGGGAGTGGGGAGAAAGACACAGAGAGAGGGGGAGAGAGCCAAGTGAGGCCAGGAGACAGAAGACTGAGGCGTGGAGAGTCAGCAGTCCTCAGGGCACTCAGCTTGTGAACATGTGATTCCACAAGCATTCAGTCCCCAAATGAGTCAGGTGCCTGCGCGGTGTTAGAGTAACAAACTACATCTGTGACCCAAAATGAAATGACTCTTGTAAGACAACAAAAGAATATATAGAGAGAAGGATGACTGGTCCCCGGGTTAGATCCAGTGGGAGACTCCTGGGAACAGGCAGGCATCACACAAGGGGCTCTCCACATCAGTGATCTCTGATTCTCTCAGAACCCTGTGAAGTATGTTATTGTCACCTGTATTTCACAGAAATTAAATGAGGTACATACGGGTTAGAGTGATTTGCCTAAGGTCTTGTCAAAATAAGTTGGGAAGAATAAAAATAAGTAAGATATGAAGGGAAAAAATAAAAGTGAAACTTACGTTTGAAATGGCAGGTTCATTCATTAAAAACACCTTATCCTCCCTTCACTTCCAACTCAAATACCTTAATATGACTGACTCTCTGCAGAAGCTCTTCTCTGACCACACTATTGAAAATAGACCCCCCTTAGTGTCCCTCTCCTTACTTAAGCTTTGTGTTTCAGTGAAACAATTCACTGCACAAAATTATTTTTGATATATCTTTATTTGTAATTGAGTTTTTTCCTTCATTCTCACTCTGTTAAATGGATATTTTCCTGATTTGGGGGCATCGTTTTGTCCCCGAGGCCTAGAGAAGTTCACTGCAGATGCGTAATAAATATTTATTAGATGAATAAATGCACAAATGACTGAATGAATGAAAGGGGTAAAAATACCTATAAGAATATGGAGGAAGATAAAAAAAGAAGTTGTAAATGCACGTCAAAGGTAACCCATTCTGTTTAGTAAGCAACAAAGGACTAATTTGCAGATCTCTACAAGAGATCAAGAAGTGACCAAATATGTCTTTATAAAAGTCCACATAGGAAAGAGCATTCACATTAGTCTTTGCATTATCTTGCTAATATGTTCCTTAAAATAATTTTGTACAACTCTAGGTAGTCTTAAATTTTCATCCTAAGTTTAAATAGTTGCAATGGATGCAGTTTCTAAAGTAAAACCATTAAGTCACTTGTAAACATACCCTATGGGATCTACATACTCTTGTGATCTTATATCCACCTGCAACCATAGAAAATTTTATATTATTAGCTTTTTCTCCTTGAACTCTTATTTCCATTGCTCTTCTCCAACAGAATTTTGTTCTTATGAAATGTGTTATACTTCAAGATTTTCTTGATCACTCTGTCATACTTCTCTGTAATTTAAAAAATGTCTACAAAATTGGAATTAAAATCCTATAACCGAAAGCTTTAAGGGTTGAAAACTTTTATATTGAAGTATAATTGCAATTATGAGTAATATAGAACAGATTAAAACACATAAATATATGGGCTGGCCCCGTGGCTCACTCGGGAGAGTGTAGCGCTGGTAGCGCCGAGGCCGCAGGTTCGGATCCTATATAGGGATTGCTGGTGTGCTCACTGGCTGAGCGTGGTGCAGACCACACCATGCCAAGGGTTGAGATCCCCTTACCAGTCAAAAAAAAAAAAAGAAAGAAAAAAAAAAAACACATAAATATATGACAAATTTTGAAGAACAATTATTAAACGTAAATAAGTTAACTTTTATTGGAAATACCTTTCTTAATAAACTGGATATGGTTTTCCTTCCCAATTTATCTTTGTGTTTTTTTCTTTTTTTTCATTTTTTATTTCAATTTATCTTTGAATAAATATTATGTATTGTAGAATGAGAAAGGGTTTCACATTACTTCCTTTTTTGTTTGTCATTTTTAGAGATACATATGTTGAGAAACCTGGCTCACTGAATAAGTAGACAGAAACAGAAGCTTTGTCACAGTACTAGCACTCAGTTTCTCAATTTTTTTTTTAACTCCTGAGCTAGATTTTCCAAACATAGTGATATAAAAATTATTTTTAATATTCTAAACTAAGCTCTTGATTATTTTTGATAACTAAAGTTCTACAAATTTGCTGAAGGCAAAAAATGTGAAAACCATCTGACTTTTTAAATAATTTGCTTTGCCTCTCAGTGTGGAGAAACATATGGCTGCAACAAGAATTCTCTTCTGAGGCTCCCTACATAAATGCCTGCTAGAAAATGAAAAATGAGTTAGGGAGCACTCAGTTTTATTTTCTGTCCAGCTTGAGACTGGAGGAGTTGATTCTAACAGCACCTAGGAGAACACTCAGGGAAATCGATAAGGATTTCCTTGAACTGAAGATCACTGTTCAAGAATAGTTAAAATGGTGGGGGAACTAATACGGAGACAAGTGAAGAGATTCTATAATACTAAAATCAAATATGTTGATTTTATACTTTAATAATGTTTAATAAAACATAGACTCTATTGAACAGTTTGTGTGATGAGTTAAGAGAGTTGGCTGAAAGTAATAAAAGATCTGGAAGAGATAAGATTATAAAACTAAAAAGAAGCAACAGATGTTCTGGTATTAAAAAGAATTTTATCTGCAGACAAATAGATTTCCTACTTTTCAAGAAAATTTAGTGAGAAGAGATCTACATGAAAACAATTCTTCCAAAATATTTTTTCAATCAAAAATATGTATGCTGCATCAGACATCTCCTTAACACTTAACTGCAGAAGTTGATAGAGCTGTATCTACAAAGAATTGATAGGAAATTCTGTGACTTAGGAATTTAGTACTCACCCAAGAAATTCTTCATGGATAAAAGCACTGGAAAGATATTCTCATGTGGGTTAGGATTCAGAAAATATTCAGTGCACCTTCCTGGAAATATTTAAAGGTGAACTCCTGATATTTGAGAGATGAATGGGTCATATCTCAGAAATATGGAACTTAAGATGTAAAAGAATTAAAGAGACTAATGTAAAATCAACATATGTAGAAGGACTGAGCCTGTGGCGCACTCGGAAGAGTGCGGCGCTGGGAGCGCAGTAGCGCTCCCACCGCAGGTTCAGATCCTATATAGGGATGACTGGTGCGCTCACAGCACTCACTGGCTGAGCGCAGTGCGGCTGGTCTCAAAAAGGACAAAAAAAAAAATATGTAGTTTAGTCTACTGTTGTAAGATATTTTGACTCAAACATAAACATGAAAAATGATTTCTAAAATGGTCATAGAAATATAATTTATTATTGCAAAGTGTGAATTTTAAACTTTAGACTTTGCCAAAAATAACAAGTGGAAAAATAAAGACATGTCTATTTATCATGTTATGCAACAGAGAATTATTTTGGTTTTTTAGTAGAGAAAATATCGAGTCTACTGGGTTTTTGAGAACTATTAAGGAAACTATCACAGAATAAGAATAGGATGCGGAGAAAACATTAGTGACCAAATAACAGAAGATAAAAAGCAGGGGGAAAAAAGTGAGATTAAACATAGTTTTTATTACAAATGAGTGAAATGGAATAATTAGCAGTCAGATTCTCAGAATGGAATAAAAAACAAAATCCACATATCTGGGGATTATAAGAGATTTGCCAAAAACAAAAGGCCAAAGGACAGAAATAAAGCAGGATGACAGTATTAATCTCAGACCTGGTAAAATTTAAGAGAAAAAGTATTAAACACCCCCAAGGATTATAATTTCATATTGATTAAAGATATAATTAACAATTAATATAAAACAAGTGATAGCAATGAATTGAAAAAAACTGCAAAAAAAAAGAAAAAGTGGGGAAACCACAGGAACCAAAAACAACCAGAACGGTTTAGAACTTATAAAAATGCTGTAGATAACTCGTGAGATGAGGCTAATACGAATTTAAATGCACATATTAAAAGTGAACAAAAACTGAAAATGAATAAGCTAAGTAGGTGAATTTTTAAAAACATCAAATAGATAAACCTCCCAAATGAAGAGATAGTAAAGATGGCAGAAATTAAGGAAATTAAAAAAAATAGAGGGGACTATCAAAATGCAAAAGATGTTCTTTGAATGCACTAAAAGATGAATAAGCCTCTGGTAAAAATGATTATGGAAAAGAGTGTAAGTGACTAAATAGTATATTAAAAAATGAGCAAATTATTTGATCAGTAAACTCACAGAAAAGGAAACCCTAAGTGACTAATAAATATAAGGGGAAATTCTCAGCACTGTTGGTAATGGGAACTGTAAACCCAAATAACAGCAAGATACCGTTTCCCACCCATCAAAATTGGCAAAAAATAAAAAAAGATTTACAGTGTCAAAGTTGGCAAAGACATGTTACATCAGGAGTTTTCATATACAACAGGTGTATGTATAAATTGGAAAGCGTCTTGGTAACATCCAGTAAAGATGAAGATATGAATGTCCTTCAACCTAGCAGTTCCACTACTCGGTGTGGTCCTCCTATGGCAGTCCTCACACACCGGGCAAGAAGATGTGCACACACACGTCTGTCGTGGCATTGTTTGAAGGGGCAATAGTTGAAAGAAACTGAATGCCACTAGTAGAATATTGGGTAAAGTGTGGCAATTCAAGTAATAGAATATATATTTCAAGATGGTTAAACATCAGAAGTATGTTCAACTTTGGGGGAAAAAAGGCTGCAGAAGAATGTGCATGATCCATTCATACAAAGTTTTAGAACGTGTAAAAAATACTTAGTTTTATTTATCAATTCACTTACATGTTGTAAAGTTTTTACATATACATGGAAATGATAAATACAAAATTCAGCATGGTGGTGACCTCTGGGAGAGAGGAGAGGAAATGGACTTGAGTAGGAAAATATATATATATATATATATATATATATATATATATATATATGCAACAATTATTTCTACCCTTAAAAAGAATTAAAGCATATATAATGTAAGAAGTTATCATTAAACAAAGCTGAGTAGTGAGTATATATATGTCAGTATATTATTATACTTTTTATGTTTGAAATATTTCATAATATTTTTAATTAAGGTAACATTGTGTTAAGTAGCTTTATGGAAGAATAGTGGGACTTTGGACTAAGTTGTTGTCCTTAAGTAAGAGACTGGGCTTCTTTTTAAAACATATAACAGAAGTGTACTGTTATTGTTTAGTACCCACCACTCCCATCTCCACTCCGTACTCCCTTCCCCAAACACACACAATCATACCTTTTTACACAAGGAGACTGAAACTTTCTTCAGGTGATCATAACAAACATCTTATGGGAGCCATTGGCTTTCATTTCTTAAGCCTTAGACATAGCTAGGGGGAAAAGTAATTTCACTGACAGTCTGTAAGATGAGGAAAAAGAAAGGAAAGGAAGACAAGTGTAGCAAGAACTAAAAGTTTCACAAGATATTTGCCTCACTCTTCTCCAGTAAGGCTGAATGGGGTTTTTTTGTTTGTTTGTTTGTTAAGTCCATCCATGTTGTCGTGAATGGTATATTTCATTCTTTTTTATAGCAGGGTAGAATTCCATTGTGGGGATGTACCACATTTTCCATATCCACTCATCTGATGATGGACATTTGGGCTGGTTCCAACTCTTGGCTATTGTAAATGGTGCTGCAAAATAAACATTGGAGTACAGGTATCCCTTTGACATGATGACTTCAATTCCTCTAGGTATATTCCCAGCAGTGGAATAGCTGGGTCATATGGTAGATCTATCTGAAATTGTTTGAGGAAGCTCCAAACCGTTTTCCATAAAGGCTGCACCATTTTGCAGTCCCACCAACAGTGTAAGAGGGTTCCTTTTTCTTTGCAACCTCGCCAACATTTATCATTCTCAGTCTTTTGGATATTAGCCAAGGCTGAATGTTTTTATTTTTCAAAATGGAAGTAGATTTATTTTTTTCTCATTGAAAAGTAATTCATGTCTTTAAAAAAAAAAAAAACCTCAAAGAACACTGAGAAAATAATTTAAAGTAACCTATAATTTCACCACCCAATAATAGGCACTGTAAATATTTTGATATATATCCTTTTATTATATATATTTCTGATGTTTACCCATGAAAGAACAGTCTACATTTTTGTTTTTTGGGTTTTTTTTTTGTCTTTTTCCATGTCTGGCAATGGATCGCAACCCTCAGTGTCGCCCCCGCACCGGACCGGGACCGGCAACGGGACCGCAACCCTCGGTGTTGCTCCCGCGCCTCGCTCAGCCAGTGAGCGGGAACCGGTCTGTATGTGGGATCCGAACCCTCGGGCGGGAGCGCTGCCGCGCTTCCCAAGCGGCGCACTATCCAGTGCGCCACTGGGCCGGCCCTACATTTTTGTTTTTAACCTTCTCATTATATGCTATATTTTAAAAATAGTTCCATGTTATAAAAAACTGTCACATCTCTTTTAATGGCTCATAGTATTATACAGCATAGTCATGCCATAATGTATTTTAACCAAATCACCTGTTTGTTTTTCCAGTTTTTTTTCTTACATGCAGCACTGTAGTAATCACATTTCACATACATCTTTGAGTACCTGTCCATTTGTTTCCTTGGGATATGTTCTTAGGAGGAGATTAGCTGGATCTAAGGAATGTAAATAAATAGTAAAGCTTTTGGTGCTGTATCAGAGTTCTCCACAGAGGCCAGCAGGCTGGAAACTGAGGTGGGAGTTGATGTAGACTTGAACCAAAATTTCTTTTCCAGGAAACCTCAGTTTTTGCTCTTAAGGCCTTCTACTGCTGGTATGAGACCCACATACATACGGAGGATAATCTTTTGTAAAGTCAACTGATTGTACATGTCAACCCTGTTTACAAAATACTTTTACAGCAGCACCTATGTTGGTGTTTGACTAAATAACTGGGCACTATAGCCTAGCCAAGTGAACACACAAAACACAAGTATATCACAGTACCTTTGCCAGACAGCATTCTAGAAAGTCTGCACTGGTTTTCATTCCCACAGCAAGCCCGCAAGAATGTGCATTTCTCCTCATGGTCACCAACACTGTATTTTAGCAACCATTTTCATTTTCGCCAATCTAATCAGTATTGTTTCTAATGGTGTGTTATAGTCATGTTAATTTTAAGTTTTAAATCTAAAATCTGTTGTGCAGTTCAGTAGGCTCTAACATAGTAATTTTCACAAAAATCTGTGCCTTTTATTTTGTAGGAGAGCAGAGTCAGCTCCACCCTTCTTGAAACAGAAAATCCATTTCTTCATCTTAAAAATAACAGTGTTGATCTCCACACCTTATACATGGTCACTACCTCAAACTTCTTTTCTGGCCCAAGGTACAGAGAGTAGGTGTGAAAAATAAATGCAAAAATAAAAGAGCAGCCATCCTTTCCCCATTTTTCCACTGTGTGTTCTGGGTTTTCCTCTTTGAATTATTGTTTTTTATATTTTTGATGTGAGTTCTTTGTTGAATATATGTTTTGTATACATCTACTCTTAGTGGCTTTACCTTTTTTATTTTCTTCATGGTGCCCTTTAATGAAGATAATTTTTAAATTTTGATGTAGTCCATGTATCTTTTTTTTTTTCATAATTAGCTCCTTTTGTGATCCTCTTGAAGTTATCATTTGCTACTATAAGGTGTTCTTACGTTTTCTTAGTTTCATTTCATGTTTAAAAATGGAAAAGGAAAATGATTCACATTAACCATCCTCTTTTCCATGGAATTTTGTGTTGTAGGACATTTTGTAATTTAGACATCTATTAACTCACCAAACATCCTTTTCTCCTGCTGGGAACAGCAACTCCCTGTATCTATTTTGTGGGAGCTTCTAAGAGCCTGCCTATTGTAGCACTCAACATTCTTTGCTGTATATGTAAGCTCTTGACCCAAACTGAGATGATGGTACTTTCTTCCCTTGGCCACAGTATTTGGTCCAAATATGGCCTTTAGACCCAAGCTGGCACAATCAGGGAGGTGACTGTAGAGCTGTTAGTATCCATGGTTCTAGCAAGTGAGACTTCAGCACAAGTAAATGAAGCCAAGGCCAAAGAGAAGAAGAATTGAGAGGCAGAGCAGATCTTGGAGGTGTCGTCACTGGCTGCCTAAAACCTCCACCCTGGCCCTCCCTTCCTGTGGGTTGGTTATATGGGTAATACATTCCCAGCTTTTACTGTGATCTTTATTTACTTTGGCTAAAAGTCTTGAAATAAGTATGCTTGAAAATGTGGTCCTGTAGTTATATAAGTTTGGGAATACTCCTTATACGAGGGTGCTTTTAAAAGTTCATGGAAGAATTCATGTTCTCTTTTAAAATTCCATTTTCCGTGAACTTTTTGAAGTACCCTCATATGTCTCACTCTTAGAGATTCACAATCTACATTAGCATATTATAAAGGCCATAAGAAACCCTGAAACAAAAGGAACATATTTGTCTTTATTTAACCTACTGACTCCAAACTTATTTTCAACATGAATACTTATTTATGGTGCTTCTATGAATATTTCATAGAAGCTTGACCAGTGAATCATTGACTTGGGAAATGCTGGATCATGGAAGACCTAACCGCAAGGTTAAATGAAAAGTGCTTTGATCTCTGAGCTAGGTTTTGAAAAATGCTATAATTTAATAATTTTTATGCAAATTGTGTTAAAATTTGGAAAAAGAATCTTATAATTATATGGAGAAGACTTCTAAAGCACAGGCAACAAAAGCAAAAATAGACAAATGCAGCATCAAGCTAAAAAGCTTCTGCACAGCAAACAACCAACGGAGTAAAAAGACAACCTGCAGAATGGGGGAAAATATTTGCTGACTCTTTATCTGACAGAGGTTGTATATCCAGAATATACAAGGAACTCAACTCAACAGCAAAACAAACAAACAAAGAAACCCGAAAAATAATCCAATTAAAAATGACAAATTACCTGAATAGACATTTCTCAAAAGAAGACGTATATATAGCCAAAAGGTATATGAAAAAATGTTCAGCATCACTAATCAGGGAAATGCAAACCAAAAACCACAATGAAGAATTATCTCATGCCAGTTAGAATGACTGTTATCAAAAAGACAAAAAAACAAATGCTGGTGAGGATGCAGAGAAAAGGGAACTCTTATACACTGTTGGTGGGAAAATGTAAATTAGTACAGCCATAATGGAAAAGAGTATGGAGGTTCTTCAGAAAACTAAAAATAGAACTATCATATGATCCAGTAATCCCACTATTGTGCATTTATCCAAAGGAAAGGAAATCAGCATACCAAAGAGATACCTGCACCACCATGTTTACTGCAGCATTATTTACAATAGTTAAACCTTGGAATCAAACTGTCTATCAACAGATGAATGGTAAAGAAAATGTGGCGGATACGCACGATGGAATACTACCTAGTCATAAAGAATGAAGTCATTTAATTTGAGTCAATATGAATGAGCTAGAAGACATTAAGTTAAGTGAAATAAGGCAGAGACAAATAAATATCACATGTTCTCACTCATATGTGGGAGCTAAAAAAAAAAAAAAAACTTGTGGAAGTACAGAGTAGAATTTTGGTTACTATTGGAGACTGGGAAGCTTAGGGAGAGGTTGGTTAATGCATACAGAATTACAGCTACACAGGAAGAATACAGAATACTTCAAAAAGTTCATGGAAAGATTTATGTTATCTTCTAATACTATTTTTCCACAAACTTTTTGAAGTACTTTTGTAAGTTCTAGTATTCTACACTAGGTGTCTCTAATCAACAGCAGTGCTACGTGCCTGTAATTAACACTGTATATTTTTAAATGGCTAGAAGAGAGGAATTCAAATGCTGTCATCACAAAGGAGTGGTAAATGTTTGCAGTGATGGATATGCTAATTAGCCTGATCTGATCATCACAGTATATACATGTATTTTTACTCTGTACTCTAAAAATATGTTAATCATTATGTGTCAATTAAAAATAAAATTAAAAATAAATAAATAAAATATAACTTTAATGTGACTGATCTGCAAATTTTTTTTTTTCTCAAGCAGGTTAGCCAGTACACCTTTGCTATGTGCAGTTATAGAGAAAAAAAGTCTGAACCACAAGAATTAATGCAGCTTGAGGGGTACACCGTGGATTATACAGATCCTCACCCAGGTAATTCTAAGTTGAATCACATTGCCTGCCATGCATGTGTGCATGAATTTTTTATAAATACCCTGTCTTTTTTACATTTCAAACTCCACTCTATGAAGAGGGTGCATATTTCACATATATAACTGGGCAAGACTTTATGAGATTCAAATTATGTCTTTTTGAGGGCTATTATTTTTAGTCATAATTCATCATAACTGTCATAGTACAAGGATGAAATATGTAAAAGTTGCTATAATAGAAAAATTGTATGAGAAATATCAATGCTTACTGAAACTTTTTTACTAGAAAGCAGAAATTATACCAAAAATAGGGAAATGAATGGCAAATGAATAATTATATATTATATTGTATTTTCTCCCAACCAACACATTCTTCAACTTCTCTCTCTTTTCTTCATATTAATACTGAGTGTATAATACAAGACTTTGTATCAAAAAATAGAGATTGAATTAATATATGGATATTAATGAAATTAATATAGCAATATTAAGAAGCATAGAGATTAAGAAATTAATGTACAGAGATTAAGAAATAGAAATGTGACCATATTCACTAATGGGTCACTTAAAAATATCATCTTCACTAATATTCACTAATTGGTGGCTTAAAAATATCTTTTCTGTGAAAGAATTTTGCAAAAGTTAAAATATCATACAGTATGAGGTGCCATTATTGTCTTAGCTGTATTTGTTTTTTGGCTAAACTCGTCATGTATTTCTCCTGTTGGTGAATATGCCAATAGGTAAGACTTCCTTCTCTGGCATGAAATATCAGATTATGCTATGCATTTCTGTGGGGTATGTTTGTATGTCTTGCCAGAATACTGTGTTATGAACTCTTTGTTTCCCTGAGTTACTTTAAACTTTCAATTTAAGCAAAACTTTTGGTTATTGTTTCTCTTAAAATTTTGAATTGTGGATTTGATGCTCAGCAAAAAAATAATTTAAAGCATTTAGCTGCTAATATCAAATTCATTCTTTTCTATGAGGCCAGTTAATGAATGAGACTAAAATCTATCAACTGCGTAAATTTTTAACAATGTCTTTCTTCCTCCACAGGCCTTCAGGGTGGTCATATGTTCTTTAATGCTGTTAAAGAAGGAGACACTGTAATATTTGCCAGTGATGATGAACAGGACAGAATATTATGGGTTCAAGCCATGTACAGGGCCACAGGTCAATCATATAAGCCAGTTCCTGCAATTCAAACCCAGAAGCTGAACCCTAAAGGAGGAACTTTCCATGCAGATGCTCAGCTTTGTAAGTTTTGTTAAAAAATAATTTGATTATCAATTAATAACCTTAATAAGATATAAAGCTATCTGAGGCAAATTTGTTCAGTATTATAGTTTACATCATTAACTGACTCCTAATTAAATAAAAATAGTTCATATTAGTAGTCATAGAATCAGTTATCTAATTTTTCATACAAATATGGAGCAAATTGTATATGTGGTTTCCAGTCATATATTTGCCACACATTGGGGTATTTCTGGGAATCTCAAGAGCAGATGAGAAGATTCTCCAAAACTTCTCAAAGGAAACTTTATTTTAGTTTACTGTAATTTTCACTTAGGTGTCCTGTAGAAATGGGAAAAGTATTGCAAAATCAAATTAGCATTGATAGGATTCCAGAACACAAAAACGAGCTATCACATTCCAGAGTTGTCCTTGATAACCCAGAAGGATAAGAGGGCTTTCTTCTGTTGTGCAATGATAAAAAGAATGGCATCAAGCCAAATTTCTTTTCCTAGTGAATTAATATTGTGTTATTTCTGTATAATAATTTAAATCGTTTAGAACTGCATGAATATTTTTCATTTTAATTTGTGTACTGATTAATAACAAATTATGTAATAATGGTAGAAACATTTTAAAACATAGCTTTAGTTATCACTAAACCAAATCTTTTAGCTCATTATGCTCCTTTGTAAAATTTCTTCAGTTTCACCTGAAATAAATCAGTTTGTCCTTATGTTCAAATTACGGCTTTTTATTTTCAAGATTTTTCTCCAGAGGAGTGACATCTTAACAAGTATTATTTTCTTCTTCTACTTACTATGCATCAAATCACTACTCATTTTTCTTTCTAGATAGCCTTCAGTGTCACATCTGGGTATCTTAAACAAAGGCATTTTAGGTGGAATATGAGCTCTCTCTGTCTTTATTTTCTTTCAGAAACCACAGACTATATTCATAGGTTATCTCTTTTTAATTTATGTATTTTTTAATTGACACATGTTGATTATAGATATTTATGCGGTACAGAGTTATATCTCAATCTATGTAGATGATGTATGATGATCAAATAGGATGATCAGCATATTAATGATCATGAAAATTTATCGTTTCTTTGTGATGAAAACATTTGCTCTCCTCTAGTCATTTGAGAACATACAGTAAGTTATTTATTTATTTATTTATTTTATTTTGTCAATATACAATGTGGTTGATTATTGTAGCCCATTACTGAAACCTCCCATACAATAAATTATTGTCAATTATAGATGCCCAGCACTACTGTAGATCACTAGAAGTTATTTAATAAGTCTTTTTTTAATGACTGCTATGCACTTGTCACTGTGTTTGGCCTTGGTGAGAATCTCTGTCCTCCACGAGTTCACTTTTTAAAGAGACTCACTAATATTACAGCCTTATTACAGAATGTACATTTTACCAGTATAAATATAATATTTTTATATTACTCTCTCTTTATTCCTTTAAATCCTGTTTTATCACTAATACAACTGCTGCTTGTCTTTCCTCTTTGTCCAATACATTTCTGCTCATTCTTTCAAAAACTTTCAGTGTAACTATGCTTTGCTTTTCCATTTCTCAGTGGTTCCATTCATTGTGGGCTGGAATGCATTGCTCATAACCATGGAATTGCCGTGACATTTGGCATTGAGGTCCACATAATCTCTGTCCTCCTTATCTCAATTCTGGACACCTTTGACTCTCTTACATCATGTTTGGTGGGTTCTTGCCACAGTGGTATATAGTAACTTGTTGAGTATTCTCCAGCAATACACTGGGGTGCTCACTCTGGGATTTCTGCTCCACAGAGCCCTTATCCCTGGCTTCTCTGCTACTTAAAGAGACAGGTTGGGTGCATCTCCGTCTCCATGGGCTGCACACGCAGGGGCCATCAAAGCACAAGACTCTTTCAGCATTCCCCAGAACTTTTTTTTTTTCCCTCCAGAGCTTTTTCTGTTGCCCACCACCATCACAACATAAACTCTAGTCTGATCTCTTCCTCCACCTATTTTCTTCCCTTTGGGTGAGCTATCCTTTTGTTCCTCCGGGTTTTGATTTTTGATATGCAAAATTGAGTTTTTAGGACTTCACTGTCTTTCATTTCCATAGGCCTGTCTCTGTCCTTCCCTCAGGAGCTACAGTTGTGCAGCATTTAATCTGAGAGCCTCCTTTGTTTGTCTTGAAAAATTGTATTTTGTACGTGTGGACTGAGTGTCAAGCTACATAAATAGTTTTGTTACTTACTCTGTTCTATTTTTTCACTTAGGTCTACATGTTTAAAATTTGTCTGTGTTTCTATGAGTACATCTAACCTGATTCTTCTGAGTGCTTCATTCTGTGTAATGATGTGCATCTATCTCGTTTTACCTAGTCTACTGCATATTTTATTTCTTTGCCTACTCACTCTCCAGAGATGGAAATCTGGGATGCCTCCAGATCCTTGCCTAAATAATGTTTAGTTGTTCCAACTATAAGTATAAAGCGTCTCTTCATTTATCCATAGAGCTCATTTTTATTCTTGGTGAAGCTGATTTCTAAACATTTCATACTGTTGTTGCTGTTGTGTCTTACATCTTATTTTTTATTATATTTTCTAACTGACTATTGCCCATGTAAAGAAATGCTATTTTCATATGCTTATTTGTTATCCATATATCTCCTTTGGTTAGGTGTCTTTTCAAATATTGTGCCTATTTTGTAATCAGGTTATTTTCTTCTTATTGAGTTTTGAGAGGCCTTTATATATTCTGGATAAAAGATGTTTATCAGATACCTGATTTGCAAATGTTTTCTCCTAATATGTGGATTGTCTTTTCATATCTCTTAATAGTATCTTTTAAAGAGAAAAAATTTCTTACTTTGAAGTTCTTTTTACCAATTTTTCATAATGGATATGCTTTTGATGTTATAGCTGAAAAATCTTTGTCTAACCAAAGATCACAAAGATTTTCTCCTATTCTTTCTGTTAGAAAATTTACAGTTTTGGCTTTTACATTTTACATCCATTTTGAGTTAACTTTTGTATGTGGTGAGAGGTATGCCTCAGTGTTCATGGATATTATATAGATATCTTGTTGTTCTAGCACATTGATTTGAAAAGACTTTCACTGAATTGCCCTTGCACATTTGTCAAAAATCAATTGACTACAGTTGAGTTTATTCCTGTGCTGTCCTTTCTTTTCCTTTGAATAGTTTGTCAGTCTCAGTATTATTACTGCACTGTCTTGACTACTGTAGCACTGTAAATCTTGGAATTAGGTAGTGTAAGTCCACCAAATTGGTTCCTGTTTTTCAAAGATGCTTTGGCTCTTCTATGTCCTTTGCATTTCCCTATGAACTTTTAAAACATGTTCACATTTCTGGGATTTTGATCGGGAATACCATGAATCTGTATGTCAGTATGTAGAAATTTGGGCGAAGCTGACTTCTTAACAGCATTGAGCATGCCAATCCAGGAATGCTACATATTGCTCCATTTGTTTAGATAGTCTTTTATTTCTCTTTGGAATGTTTGTAGTTTTCAGTGAACAGATCTTGCGTGTCTTTTGTCAGATTTATCCCTAGGTATTTCATATTTGGTGCTAATATAAACATTGTTTTTATTTCAATTTACAGTCATTTATTTTGTTATATTAGTGTTTGCTTTAAGATCTAAAGTATACACCTTAAACTTACCATGGTCTAACCTTCAAGTGATATTATTACCACTTCATGTATAGTATATGAACCTTACAACAGCATATTTCCATTTTTACCATCCTGGCATTTGCACTCTTCTTGTCATACATTGTTGATCCCACCATAATTGCTATTATTATTATTGCCTTAAGCAGTTGTCTTTTAAATACATTTAAATAAGAGAAAACGCTATATGCGGAGTTATATTTATACTTAACTATTATTATTATTCAGTGCTCTTCATCCTCCTGTGTAGATATTTTACTTTTTGAAGGACTTTCTTTGACTTTTCTTGTAATGCAGGTCTGCTGGTGATTAATTTCTCCAGCTTTTTTATATATTAAAAAGTCTGTATTTTAACTTCATTTTGAAATCTATTTTGCTTTTAGTACTTTAGCAATTTTAACTCCACTTTCTTCTAGTTGCATTTTGTTTTTCTGATGAGAAATGTGTGGTCGTTTCAGTTAGTTCCTCTGTACATAATGTGTCTTTTTTTCTTCTAGATGCTTTAAAGATTTTCTCTGTAATGCCATTTTTTTCTGATTAATATTTTTTTAATTAATTTATTTTTTTATTATCAATATTCGTGAGATACAAAGCTAATTGTCACCCCTCATGCCCATGATGTGAGGGCCAACTTCATACTGGCAGCATACCCATTACCAGAAATTGCATTTGTACCCCTTGTTCCCCACCCAATTACCCTCAACCTCCCCCCCCCCCCCCC
>NW_007726231.1:286684-310059 GCF_000696425.1 Galeopterus variegatus | reverse complement strand
TGCTTTTTCCCTCCCCTATTCCCCCCCCCACTTTGTAACCCATGGAATGTTCTCTCCCTCTGCAAGACCAGTGCACTACTGTGGTCTTTCGTTACTTCCTTCTTTCTCTCTTAGCTCCCACATATGAGTGAGCACATGCAGTATTTGCCATTTTTTGAGTAATTTTATTATAATGTGCCTTTGAGTAGTTTTCTTCATGAAAATGTTCTGAAGCTTTGTTCTGAGACACAGTTAAGTTTCTTGGAAAGAGTTTGATCCTTTCAGGATTTGCTTTTAAGTTTTGTTGGGTGGGACCAAGCAGCATTTAGTCTAGGATTAATTTTCTGCACTTCTGGACCAAGATCCTTTTTAATACACTAGCTAATAACCCATGAATTATGATGTTTTTTATTCTGGCTGCCAGGAGCAAGTATTATTCCAGGCTCTATGTGTTTGGGGTATTGTTCTTTCTAATTCTTTAGGGTGATTCTTTCTCCGGCGTCAGGTAGTTTCCACCTATGCATGAGCTGATCAGTACTCAGCTCAACACTTGGCACTTGGCAGAGTCCCTCTGCAGATCTTGAGAGTTCTTTCTCTGTGCAGCTCTTTCCTCTCCAGTACTCTTTCCTGCAAACTCTAGCAACTGTGGCCTCCCTGAACTGTCAGGTCCATCTTCTCAATTCAGGGAGACCACTGGGCTCTTCCTGGGTTCTTGGTCCCTGTGCCACAGCCTAGAAAGTTTCTCCTGGCAGTAACCTGGGGTGATTGTAAGGCTCACTTCGCTTGTTTCCTGTCTCTCAGGAATCACTCTCCTATGTTGCCTGATGCCCAGTGTTTTGAGAACCCTTTTTAAAAATTTTTTTCTTGAATTTTTAGTCATTTCAGGTAGAGAGGGTTAAGCTGTTCTCAATTGTGCCATCTTGACCAAAAGCAGAATGATTGTTATTTTGTAAGTTAAAGCAGGATTTCTTAGCCTCAACAATATTGACATTTGGGACCAGATAATTCTTTGTTTCAGGGCAGGAGATGAAGTAGAAGACTGTCCTGTCCATTATAGGATATTTAGCAGCATCTCTGGCCTCTACCCACTAAATGCCAACAGTACCTCCCCCGCCTCTGGTTTGACAAGCAAAAATATTGCCAAATGTCCCAGGAGCAGGGTTGAATTAGAGAAGAATCACCCCCAGTTGAGAACCACTAAGTTACAGTAACATGATAGTTATTTTTACGCAAATCTCACGCCCATTCACTTGTGTTCCAGTATTTTTCCTTAACATCCTGTGTGCAAGCAATGCCCAAAGAGTGCGCCAAGCTCACAGATAGTATCCATCTTGACGCAGTGCCAAGAAAAGTGGTTGGGAACCACTAGCCTAGAACATTAAGACCATGACTAGACATACAGAATTAATGAATAAAAGATCTAAATAATCAGTTGATTCAGGGAGCCATGTAGTCTATCTCTAATAAAACCTTTCTACTATTTGATATCAATGTATTGTCCAGGTAGTGTTGATCAGGCTAGGGGAAGTGAATTTACTTGTAACTAAGAAAGCCAAACTGGTTCACTTGAAACAATAGCTCTCCTGTATTTCTGGTTATTAGGAAAGTCTCCAATCAGAACAGACACCTGCTATTTTATCTTTCTTTTTTTTTTTTCTTTAAGGAAAAAAAAAAAAGAAAAGAAAGGTGGGAAGAAAAATTTCTACCTCATGAGAGTGACTTATATCACAGAGATCGTGTTGAATTGCCCCAAAGAGAGGTTTACCCTTAGTATTTTCCTCCCGTTCTTGACTTACATATCATTTATCTTTCTCCTTTTCTAATCATCTCTTAAAAGAACAACTTTTAGAGTCATTAGTAGAAGTTGAGAAAATAACATGAAATTAAAATGACTAGTTACATAAACATATATGTTCCTAACCTACTTAAATATGCTCTGTTTCTCATTTCTTTGCTGACCTATAGCTGGTAAAGGTAAGTATTTTCATGACTTTTTTTTGCTTACATGTCTTAAAATGTTTGTAATGATAAAATGGTAGAAGAATGTCATGATATTGTTTACACTTTCAGTCTCCTACTTTCTAGCTGAACCCAGAATACTTAGGTTAGTTTTACCATTTATAAAACAAAAATGTCTACTTACTACAACTGAAAAGTATCAACCATTCATGCAGGCATAAAGTTAATGGCAATGAAGGTATTGCAATAACATGCAAACAAAAAATGGTCAATGTGTGTTAAGTAGAAAAAACCATAAATTATATATGTGTTATTATTTTTACTATGTAAAAACAAACAAACCCAGTTTACAAAATAAAAGTGCAGGTAGATTTATACCTAAAGTATTTGTAATGAGTTTGATTGGAGAGACTAGTTCCTATTTTATTTTCTCTATATCCTGAATTTTCTCTGACACGTGTATTTTATAATTGAAAAAAAAGAAAGCTGTTTTTAAAACTAAGTATATTGAATGTTTAAGGATAGTCAAAACAAAATAGTAAATTTATAAAATCTACCTTATTAAAAGACAAACATCTTTTTTAGGATATAAATAATATGTATTTATGTATTTCTTTGATAAGTGAGGCTATTCTACTTCCCTTTTTCTTTGACTCTCAGGATGTATAGAAATTCTAAAGTGATAGGGTGAGCTGAAGAGGTAGTGTCGTGCTGCTGTACAGTGTTTCTACCTCAAACATCAGTGCATTCCCTTTGCCTGGCTGAAAGACATTCTTTGGTTAAAATATTCTTGGCTGTCTCCAGCCAAAATACTGTGTGAGCACCCCGTTTTTCCTTTTTTCTCTGTTATGTATGTAACATAATACAATATTATATAATGTAACACACTAATAGTTGACTTCCAATAATAAATAAATGTCAAAAATAAACTAGAAGACCTGCCATCTATTTCATTTTTAAGCTAAACATTTTTTAGAATTCTTAAACTGGAGTGTAAACTTACATTTAATTTTATGAATTTATTTTCTTGATTGAACTAATATGTTAAATTTCATACTTCATAGGGAAATATTTGTCTTTCTTTACATTGAACATTTTATTTCCAATATGTGTTTATTATTGAGTTACTTTACTTATTTGTGATTTTAGTTCTCTATGTGTTGATTAAAATAGTCTCGTGAAAATATTACTTACGTGTTGCTGCAGAAAGCAAGATATGTTAATCTGTATATCAGTTTTTAATCAATTTAACAAAAAGAAGCTAAGAAATTATTTGAATCATTAATAGAGGTATGAACAAACTCCTAAATAATATTTCTATCAACTCTTACTCTTTGGTCTTTAGCAGAAAATATGCATAGATAAAATATGAGCATACTAGCAAGGCTGATCTACACAAAATTTTAAAATAATATACTTTTCCTATTAAAGGCTACACAGGTAGTATAAAAAGAGAAGTGGTGCCTACTTTTCTGTGCCACTTTTAACTTCCTGTAAATTTTCAAGCTCTATGATAGTTTGAGCTAAAAGAAATGTGTAATCAGGTATGAGCCAGTCGTAAATGCAGCTATAGGCAAACTCCTTAACATAGGACAATTTTAAACTAAGACAATAAATCACACGGTGTTTCAAAGGCTCATTTACTGCTTAATTCAGCTCGGTGTTTTGCAGAGGAGACCAGCCCATGGCTAGCAGCACCCTCTTCTTAGTGCTTTCATACTTGAGTCCTGGACACCTGAGTGATTTCAGAATGCTAATAAATGGCCTCCTGTTTTCCTCCATTGTGCCCCTTTCTCTTTTTCTTCCCCTTTCCCTTTCACGTACATAATCTCTGCAGCAACACCAGGAGCAGCAACAAATGCAGCATAATTAGAATTTGTTGCCAAGGAAGAAGCAGCACTTCAGTTTTTGGCTTTTCCATCTCACGTTCTGAACTCTCATGTAGATACCTTTCCTGGGGTTTGGATTCTTGAGCACACAGGGGCTGGTTGTGCTCAATGCCCACCAGATAGCCTCCCCCACCATAGTGGGGCCCAACAGCTTGCTGGTAATCCTCACGTTCTTTTCTGTCCTAGCTATTTTCAAGTTAGGGTTAACTGTTTAAATTGATCCTGTCAGCCTACTTACTCTCTTCTCTTGACTTCCAATAGCTATTATCCTAAAGAAAAATTTAAATTTTTAGGTTCTTCTTAAATAAAGCCTCTATAACTTCTTAAATCTACAGCAAATAGTAATCAGTCTTAATTTTGGTTTTATTCCATTTACCGTTAGCACATCTGGTGACAGTACCACCTAAAGACACTGGAGCATATATCCAGCTGTTACCATAGAAACTCCACCAGTATCCTCAGTTACCTTGTCCCACATCTGTAGTTAGTCCACAGGTTAATCATCACAATTTATGACAGTTTTGCAGTTCATTGTTTAAGCTCATATCGTGTTGGTTTGTTTTGATAATTTTCCTATATTCTTTCAGAAGGCAAACTGAAATGGAGTTTGCCATTATCAGAGAACATTTGAATAACATCATGAATAATTTTCCATTTAAAACTAGTCACCATAATTTTGTTATGATAAACATTAATTGAAGGTAATTCAGTATAACCCAATTTCAAAGCCTTGTATTTGGTTAGATTATTAAAAGAAAGCGTGTTTTCCATTCAACTCAGATGATGCCTCTGTCTAATAGTGAAGTGTAGATATGTTTTGCCAAGAGAAAACTGAATGAAAAAATGCTTTATAAAAATAAGATACTGGATGATAATATTTTAATAATAGCAGATTTTCTATTTTACTTTAGTTTGTAAGAGAACTTTAAAGTGAAAGATTGTGTGGCGGAGGAATGGGGAAGTATAGGCTAAGGGATACAAAGTAGCAGATCAGTAGCATGGGCAAGTCTAGAGATCTAATGTACGACAGGAGGAGTAAAGTCAGTAAAATTGTATTAACTATTTTTGTTAAGTAGATTTTAACTTCTTTTATCACAAAAAGGAGTAAATTTGAGTTGGCAGATGTATTAATTTGCTTCACTGTAGTAATCACTTTACTATCTATATGTATCCCATAACATCATATTATAAAGCTCAAAAATACACAATAAAATTTATTTTTTACAAAGGAACCTTTCAGTAGTATACATCTATATCTCCCCTCCTGGCTTTTATGCTATTTTTGCCATGCATTGTACTTTCCAGTATGTTATAAACACTACTGTACATTGCTGTTATCTTTGTTTAGAACAAGGTCCAGCAAACTGAAATCAATGCCTGTTTTTGAAAATAAGGATTTACTGAAACAGCCAAAAATTTTAAAGAAAAATCATTAACACAGGGAAATCAAAACTGTTGCCCTTTTGGTTTATTTTTATTTCTTCATAAATTCATGGAAACTAATGGTTTACTGGCACATGATGAAATGTTTCTGCATAAAATGTTTTGAATTGTGCTTACCTGACATAGAAAGAAGTAAAGATGCTTGGCCTTTACAGCCTGATTTTGAAGATGGGATAATCCCTAAGAACACATTTTACTTTCATAAAATTTTAGCCTTGGAGGGATTGTAGATTTGGGGTTTTTTGTGTTTTTTTTTAATAAAAATTTTAGTGGGTTTGTTTGCATGTCTGTTTTTTCGATGTCAATACAGAGGCTGTATTTGTGACTTAAATTGCTGTCATGAATATCATTTTCATCACTAATGATAATTGGAGGAAAGGTAATTTTCCATTTATATCTGTGATTTGGAAAGGCTTGTCACATTAGCAAATATATGGATTCGAATTGTATTTCATGAGAAAAATACTTTGTTAAGTAGATTCTTAAAAATTCTGTTTTAATTATACAAATGAGGTATAGACTCTTTTTTTCTCAGAGCTTGTGTATTTTATTTAAAGACTGTATGCTTATTGTTTTAAAAGAAAAAAAAATTTGCTTCTACAAACCTTTATAGTGAAAGAATTTTGGGTTTTTTTCTGAAATTTATTACATATCTAAGCCATCAATGGGCATTATTTTTAACTGCTTGTTATGACCTTCTCTGGTGAAAGAAATAATGAATAAAATTCAGCAGATGTCTTAAAACACTAGTAATTGAATTTCATAAATTTACTACAAAAAGAATTTTTTTAGAGAAATGAAAATTCTAAGATAAATTCCTTAAAATACAAAATAATCTTCCAATTTTATAATACATGTGCTTTGCACTTTCAATATTCTTCCTACTCATTTGATATTATTTCACATTATAATATATTTAACTTTATATTAAAAGACTCTTAGATAGAAGAATAAAATACAAAAGAAGTTGGATTATCTCATTTCTCAGTTCAGGAAAAGCAGTTTAGTTTTGTGTTCATCCCATTAATGCTAATTTATCACATGTAATATATTTAACTATTCAGGTAAGTAATTATTAAATGTAAGGGAATACATAGACTACTTTCTCCGTGGATCATAACTTCATACCTTACATCATCAATAAACTGCCATTTATTGCTTACTTGCTACATTCACCTTTTGATGAATGTCATTGATGTGAGAGATACACTAGTTCATGTATCTTTTTTCTTTTCTTTTAAATGTGATTCTGAGGACCCTTCAGCTTGAATTATATAGTTCTTCCATCTACAAATATGGCTGAAAGTTGAACTTGACATGGATCAATATGATCTGGGCTAAATATCTAAATGTGACTGATTATGTTAGCATCATGTCTACAGATCAATATTGAGTTTTATTATGAGCCTGACTCTATAATTGGGTTTAATCAATAAACTTTTGTCTCTTTTCCTTTACCATTTTAGGATTGTACCATGAAGGTTTTAGAAACTACACTTAGCTTACATTTAGGACTCTGCTTTTCTTGTGAGGGTTAGAAAGAGATCTGTCCATGAATTTAAAGGAACAATGGAGCTTCTGCCCTACCATTGTGAAGAGAGTCCACTTTTATCTTGATAACTGATTGCTTGCTCGATATGCTCTGTATTTCTAACAGAGCTAATGTAGTAACACCCCAGCACTCCTTTGGGGTAGTGTGTAGCTTTTTTTTCTCCATACTTAGTAAATAACTCACATTGAAGACTGACAAAACATACCATTAATGAAAGCAATCATAAAAGCTTGTCTTTTGATAAACCCGCAGGGTCTACGGGCGTTGAAAGATGCAATCTGTAAAGAACAATAAATTTGGCCCTTTGATTGAAGTGCCATTTGGGACGTTATGCTTTGTCTGCATATTTGCACAACCACGATGCTCCCTTTTTCATGTCTCTTAAACTTGGAGCTTAAGAGCGTTCATTGCCATTTCTACATTAAGGTTGGTCCCATTAAAAGCTCCATACAAAACGAAGACTGGAAGTGATCCAGCTGAAGTGTGTGTGTTCATTTCTGCCCTAGTTTGCCATTTGGAAAGCATGCTTCTGGCCATCATTGGTGTCTTTAATGAATAGACCTGGGTTCTTTTCCAGTCAATTCCTTCAGTAGATATATACTTAAAATACATCAACTTAAAGTTGAAAAATAAGATTATTCTTCTCATGGATATTAGAAATAGCTTGAAATGGAAATAGAATATATTCATTCCAAATGATTTGTGGATTTTTCCCTGTCGTTTTTTCTTAGCCTTCAAAAATTTTGCAATTTATATTAATATGCTGAACTCTTGGCGTCATATTTTATGTGATAGCAGGTAGCCTTCTGTTATCATGAGGCATGAATTCTGTGTTCTTCAAAAACTGTATTTGTCCATTATTAAACCAGGAAAGTAAATGTACTGTACATGCTTTTCTAAATTTACAGATGCAGACCGTTTTCAGAAACATGGTATGGATGAGTTTATTTCTGCTAATCCTTGCAAGCTTGACCATGCCTTCCTTTTTAGAATACTTCAGAGGCAGACTTTGGATCACAGACTGAATGATTCCTATTCTTGCTTGGTAAGTACAAATCTATCTAGTCCCTTATAGGTTAGAATGAAAGATTTTAGAAAGTGAGAAATACTTTTTATAAAATAGCATTTTATTCCTGACTCCTTAATAACTGTAGTTGGAGTTAAGGGTAAATGCTTCTAATCGATTGCTTCCCAATTTGAAAATTATACCCTTGAAGACCACTGCTGTGCCACTCAATAGACAGGAGAATAGACTCAAATAGATGCTGAACTGTGGTTTATCAGTTCCTCTAGAGAAGGCTGAGTGAAAACAGAAGGCTTTAAATAAAGATTTTTTAAAAACCTCTGTTACAGCATTTATTAACACCTGTACAGATATTTTAAGGTTTAAATTCTGCTCACCAGATGTTGATATATTGCATTTCTTTCTTTGGTTCTTACAAGGACAACCTAAGTGACAGGGTTAAAAACTGTGCAATAAACACTATGCCAGGGCTATGCATAACCGAGGATAGCCTTAGTTTCATCTAGCCCTCCAAAGATCATTTGAATTCCTTTAAAAAATGTTGGGGGGGGGATTAAATTGAGTAGCCAAACTTCTGCCTGGTATGTGTTAACTATAGCCAAAATTTAGGATAAAAAGTGTAATTTATATTTAGAAGGAATGCTTGACACCTCAGAATGTGAGGACTGAACTTTATAGCCTGAGAATCATATGTGCCTTTCCAAGGATGTATATTGTTATTGGCAATTCCTCTGAAAATTTTCCAGCCAGATATGCCTATTTCTATCACCACTTTAGTCTTTTGTACACTGAATGCAGGAACAGCATGCAGTAAATTTATTCTCTTTAAAATAAGATTTCGGACAGGATGCTCTCCCATCTCATTGGAAGTGCTTCAGTAGACAGAAAGAAATAAAATAACTTACTGCTGTGATCACATCAACTGATCATTCATTCATTTATAGATTGTTTATTAAATACCTATCAGTCTACATGCAACTGCATAGTTTAAACCTGATCCAACTCAAAATTTCCCAATACATAGGGAGTAAAACAAATCATCACAAAACCCAATGATACCTTTCCATGAACAAGTGTACATAGAGCAAACATCAATAAGTTTCCTCTTGGATTCTACTCAAAAGGGTTAGTTACTGAATTATCCAAAGTAATTTTGATTTGTTGGTGATCCCATGTGTAATGTGGAGTCTGAGGAGAACACCACAGTGTGTCTCCCACTGAACCTAGAGGAGAGCGGGGGTGATGTGATAGAAAGCATGTGGAGGCAGGATCACCCCAGGTATAAATCTTGGCTCCACAACTGATGTGCATTGTGGTCGTGGACAATTCACTTAACATCTCTGAACTTTAGCTTACTCATCTGTAACATGGAAATCATAATAACTACCACACATGATTGTTCTAAATATTAAAGATATAATATATGGAATATGTCTGGTACAGTGCCCGTACCATCACCACTGTAAGTATTCTAGTCCTTTTTTCCCTCTTCATACTTTCCATCTTTCTCCCTTTCTCACCATTCTTTTTCTTCTTTTACATGATTATTCTGCTCCATTTAAAACTCTCTATCTCCCTTCTTTCTCTCTAGTATCTTGGATTGATTCAAATAAATTTATATAATCCATCGAGATATTTTATAAACCAACTAACTCCACCTAGCCCTGTCCTCCAGTGTTACCACGCAGGCTGCCTGCTGTCTCCGTTGGCATGCTCACACAGATCCTACCATCTCATTTCAGGAGGACAGGACACTACTACTGCATGGCCATAGAAAGATAAACAGAATGAGAGAACTATCCCAGATTTTTAAATAGACAAACAGTATAGGTATACCACTGCTAGACTTACTGAAATTTTCTTTTTGTTCACTTTATTAAATGCTTTTGGTAAGAAGGCAATTTCAGTTGTAGTGTCTGCTTTACCATCCTCTTTTTAATTGATTTATGAGGAGACTGAAATTTGGGGAATATCGTTCTTTGTGACTGACAGTTTGGATCCTGTAAACAAATTTGACTAATTTTGAATGATGGTGGAGAACACGTGGCCTGTGCTTTGCCGTGGCAATAAGGATAGTATTAGGTTGTCAGGGTCCCAAATCAGTTTCAAACTTAATGATACTAGCTCTTCTGAAAATATCATGAAACATACCTCTAAAAAGATAAATGTCAGAAGACCCTCTCATGCAGCTTCTGCTTATAATGCCTAAAAGTGCCTACAGAAAAGCAGGAAAAAATATCTTTTTTTTTTCTTTTTTCTTTTGCAGGGTTGGTTTAGCCCTGGCCAAGTCTTTGTGTTAGATGAGTACTGTGCCCGTTATGGTGTGAGAGGCTGTCACAGACATCTCTGCTACCTTACAGAACTGATGGAACATTCAGAAAATGGTGCTGTCATTGACCCAACCCTACTCCATTACAGCTTTGCATTCTGCGCCTCTCATGTGCATGGAAACAGGTAATTTCACTTGCAAATACACAGGGAAATGGATAGCGTTGACTTGGAAGAGAGAGAAAATGCGCTTTGCCATTATCACCTAGTAACAGATTTTTAAATAGCAAACACTTCTTGCAAGGGAGAAAAAAAATCCACAAAAGAAAAATGTGCATCAATATGCTGTTGATTTAGGTGGGCTGCACTTTATGTTTCTTTTTACTTTTAAAGCCACTTGAAAGACAGAGACTATCTATGAGATCAGAAGTTGCCTTTTAGTTCTTATTTTCCCCCAGGACTGGAATCTGCGCAGCTTAAGTGTCCATATGATTCCTACTGTAATGCACATGGGTGTGGAGGTGGGATTTGTTGATAGGTTTGTATATACCTAACAATTCTTGCTTTTCCTCTGAGGAATAAACTTTCATTGATAAAGCAAGATAAATGATGGGGTTTATATAGAGCTTCTTCCCAGCCTCTTCCTTAACCTGTACTTCAGGAGCAACTCTCTCCTTTTAGTTCTGAGCCATTGGCATCACCTACTGCTATACCAAGATAGCAAAAAATCCCCTAATGAGGCTCCCACAACTATTTACTTCTGAGCTTAAAAATCTGTCCGTGTTACTCCCCTTCTCTTCTCCAAAAGCCTTTTTGGTTTGGGCTCCTCCTATAAAGGATGTGCCCCACATCCTATCCCCTTTTGACGTTGTTTAACCATTACTCCATCTCTCCCTCCAGGCACTTCCTCCTCATTCTTACCACAAATCTCAGTAAGCTGCAGGTAGCCTCACAACATAACATAGTGGTCAAGGGATTCTGGGAGTCAGAGCATTTGGGTTCAAATGAATGCTTATTAGCCATGTGACATTGGGTGAGTTTCTTCATTTGTTTGTGTCTCAGTATCCCCATCCATAAGAAAGACATAATAATAGTTTCTCTCTCATAAGTCATCAATTGTGGTGGGAAGTAAACATGTTAGTAAATGTCAGGCACTTACATGTGCCACGTGCCACATGTCTGGCACAGGGGTGTTCAAAAAAATGTTAACAAATAGCTTTTATTTTCTTATTTACGGTTATTCTGTCAAGCTACCATTGTTCTCTCTACCTTCCCAGCCAGACTTCTCTCACCATTCCTGTGTCTTGTTTCCAACTCCTCACTTGCTAATAGGGCTCCTTGAAATGGATTGCCTAGTGACCGAAGCCAGTAGCTTCTACTTGGTTTCATGCTCTTTACTCTGTGTATGTATGTATGTAGGTATGTATGTATGTATATATGAGCCCCTGGCTAATATTTCCTGCTCCTCCAGATTCCCAAGTGCAGTACAGAGTTTTCCTCACATCTGTTCTCAAACTTGATCTCTTCTTTCTGAGAATTTTTTTTACTTCAGTGATCTCACAATTTTGACTGTGACCTATCCACATACAGATAATTCAATTTCAGTTATTCTCCTAAACCCGAGATCTCGATTGACAATTAATTGGCGGCTTGAACATTCTGCTGACACTTTCTACTCTCTGTGTATAAAATTTAATCCATCATCTCACTAAACCAGATCTTATACCTCTTACAGCTCCTATCAGAGTGCCAGGCAAAAAGTAACACACCTGGCACAACATGTGCTCAATAAATATTTGATGAATGAATGAATATTATTTAATATCTTTTTCATTAATTGCCCATTAATTTGTCATTCATCTTTTCCTTTACCTCCTAGACCCAATTTGTTGCCAGTGTCAATATTCAATCTCCAAATTACCACTCAAATTTCTCTCTTTTCCATTTCCATTCTATCTACCATAATTCTGGCCTTCATTTTTTCTTATCTGTACATCTTAATTCATCTGTCTACTGCTTTTTTCTCTCTATAGTAGTCCATACACACCCTCAGAATTACAGATTTACTTTTACCATACTCCTTTTCAAAAAACTCCAATGATTTCCATTTGTTTATTAAAAATAGATTCTGAGCTCTAGATTCATTGTTGTCCTGTTGTCATCTTGTTCTATCTACCCAGTCTTATCTCCCCATAATCTTACCCCAAACAGCCTGTTTATTTTCCATAGAATGTTTCTGTTTTTCCCAGTTTTTAACAATTACATATCACAGAAGTGCTCTAAGACTTCTCTTCACTTATTCAAACACTGAAAGCGGTATACTTTAGTTATCTCATGACCTTTGTCATGCGTACTTGTGTGGTATACACACAAACACACACACACACACACACATGCATACATCTGCTTCTATTCTATTAAATCATATCATGAAGGCAAGAACTAGTTCTTATTCAGCTATGACCCTTTATATACCTAAACACGGTGATTTGCTTATTATGGGTGCACAACAGATATTTGTTGAAGTCCCCACTGCTGCCATTTCTCAGCCCACAATAAAATAAGACTGACCCTAGTCTCAGAATCTATTCAAGCTTTCACCTCATTATGGAGCACAGCCTTGCTTGGAAAGTAGGAGAATGTTGCAGATTGTAGTCGCTTTTTCTGTTATCCCAAACTAAACCCTCTGTACTCAGCAAATGTGGGGGTATGGGACCAGTTAGGATAGCTAATCTTTGATAGTCCGTGTTAGGAGCTGTTTCATTAAAACTGTCTCTTGTCTCCTGGCTCTGTCTTAATTCCTCCCAACTAATGGATATCAAAAGGTAGACATCCCAGTGTTAGGCAGCACTCTGAAATGCAACGAGATGAGAAGGTTGCAGTGGAACAGGCAAACCTTCTCATATATATTCAGTATTGTATAATCAGTCTATTTTAGTCATCAACACACAAAGGTAAAATTAAATTGAGAACATTAAGTGGGAAATTCAGCTAATGCGCCCCCGAAATCTATGTGTTTGAAACACATTTTAATGGAAAGTTACTGAGGTAACTAGGAGCTGCTGCCACTGCCTGGGAGGCAACCTGATTTGAATGTACAGGTTGCCATAGTTACTTTTATTCTATAAAACTATTGTTTTCTTTATAATGATACTTTGTGTAATTTAAATTATGTTTATGTGTTAATGCATATATTATCCTTAATATTACACATTAAATTCATTTTCCTGGAGGTTAAAATATGTGCATATCCAGGTGTTTCCGGTGGTGTTTTAGAATAGAAATTTGAGTCAGTCTCTTATTCAATATTTCGGTGACATATGGCTTAAGAAGAAGAAGGAATGGGCCGGCCCAGTCGCGCACTGGAGAGTGCGCCGCTTGGGAGCGCAGCGGCGCTCCCGCCGAGGGTTCGGATCCCATGTGGAGACCGGTTCCTGCTCACTGGCTGAGCGCGGTGCGGGCGCAACACCGAGGGTTGCGATCCCGTTGCCGGTCCATGGTACGGGCACGACACCGAGGGTTGCAATCCCGTTACCGGTCAGTAAAAAAGACAAAAAGGAATAAAAAAAGAAGAAGAAGGAAAAAATGTAGATTTTAGAGAAATTTGAATGTAGTTTAGGGTAGAAATTATCCAAGATAAGCTGAAAGTTGTGATGCTTTCTGTAATATGTACAGTCTGACAGATATCACTCAGAAATGTCATGCTGCCACAATAAAAGAATAAAAAGAGGGAAAAGATCTCTACTTGAATCTCGGCTCTGATATTTGTAATCTGACCCATGTCAGGCAAATCACTTAACCTCTCTGAAACTCTGAGGAATACTAATGTGAAAGTACTGATAATTGTAAAACACTGTATCAGTATTGATTTGTCTTTTTATTCTAATGTGCTTCCCTTTGTCACATAGCCCACAAAGATAGAACTGTGAAGAGAGGAAAAATGTGAAAAATAGTAGTGAGAGCTGTAATACCTTACACTAAGTAGGAATATTTCAATGTGTATGTAATTATACTCTTAATTTCTTTGCTAATAGAATATTCAGGTTTTAGCAACCTCCCCTTGTGAAAATGTGCTTCTCTTATCCATGTCTGTAGCATCTGATATTTATACAGACATTTCTTTAAAATACTGTCAATGTCAAGTCTGACTTTTCTACAGTATTTGCCATAGTCTTTTTTTTTATGGTTCTTTTTTCATCTAAGAACCACATTCATAGAGTCATTTTGCTCATTACCTGAGCCACCTCTGTAAAAAATTCAAAAGAAAAAAGATTGCCTTTTGTTACTGACTGAAGTGAAGGACAGCAGTACTGTCTGGATTTGAAATTTTTCAGGGAGCACATCCTGTTACATAGTGTGGAGCTCTCTAGGTGTGTTCTTTCTGTACAGATATATCTCTGAATAGCACTCTGAGTGTTTTAGAAATAAAAGAATAGAGTTAAACAGAAAAGGTCTGGCTGGTATTAAGACTGAGGAAGAGAGAGAAAAAGAAAGGAAGAAAGAAAAAGGGAGTCAAGGACAGAAACAGACAATCTCATGCAGGATGATAGCCACACACACCCGTGAGTGACACAGCCACTCACTCAGCTGTAGTGCGGTGAAGGACTGACAGGAAGGAGAAAAGGGATTTTCAGAGACAATGCCTAGGGCAAAGTTCTAGGTTGATATGTGTGGTTATATATCTTGGTTTTGTAAGTCAGACTGAGGGTGGAGAAACTAAAGCACCAGCACAAAATGGCTTTTATGTATCAATTTAATGTAAGACATGCAGTGTATTCACCAATTCTTCTAGGGTTTTGTAGGGCCATCTTAGAGCTGCTGCATGCCTGACAAAGGCCAGCTCAGATGTGCTAGCTTTTAAGTGCAGGGTACAAGAGTACAGCATGAGTATAGTTTATATATAAAATAATCTCTTATTTTCTATGGATCCCAGATGATATCACAGAGTGGTAGGCTCCCTTAATGGGCATCAGTCAAACCATCATATCATAATACCCCCATCTTCACAGATGCTAACATTTCACCTTGACTGTCACTTCAGAAGTTATGTCTCAACTTCCTATCTCTAATTTTAGAGACAGGGATGCATTTTTGAGTGAAGTCATAGATAATTGTATCAAATAAGATCATCAAAAATGTTCACTACTACTACTTAATTCTAGTCTTAGATAAATGACTTAGAAAAGTTAACTATAGGGCCGGCCCGGTGGCGCACTGGATAGTGCGCCGCTTGGGAAGCGTGGCGGCGCTCCCACCCGAGGGTTCAGATCCCACATACAGACCGGTTCCTGCTCACTGGCTGAGCGAGGCGCGGGGGCAACACCGAGGGTTGCGATCCCGTTGCCGGACACGGGGAAAAAAAAAAAGAAAAGTTAAGTATAAATGACACATAAAATATAAATCTAGAGACTCACTTCTGGAGCAGGTAAACAACCAAATAAAATAACCTTGTTGTAAGCAAGGTTATTCTTATGTAATGTGGCTGATCTGACATAATTCATCCTATATGCACAAAGGCAGAAGGGATAGGTATAAATGAGTGTCTTAAATATGCACTACAGGATCTTTTTTTCTTCTATCAGAAACTGTAGGAGAACCCCAAATTTGTCTTAGTCAGACTTGTCCAGCAATAACACCTATACCCACCCAACCTTGAGTTCAGTTCTGAAGCAAGATAATTATGCCTTCCAAAACAAAACAAAAAAGACAAATAAAAACAGAGAGAAAAGCTTTGGGGGATTAAGAGGAGAGACTTGGTATGTTGGAAATAGCACTGAGCTAGGAATCAGTACAATTGTGTTCCTTTCCTGGCTCTTCTACTTATGAGCTATTTGACTTTGAGCAATTGGTCCTAATCTGTCTCAGCCTCAGTTTCCCATCTGTTCCTTGTAAATAATATCAATGCTACCTAAATAGGTCAAATAAAATTCTGTAAGTATTTTTTAAGCAATAAAATATTGCTTAAATATCAAGTGGTGATATCTTATAGACAATGTGTTAGTTAAATAAGCTTTTTGGGTGATATTTTATATACGAGGGTACTTCAAAAAGTTGGTGGAAAGATTCATATTATCTTTTAATTCTATCTTTCTGCCTACTTTTTGAACTATCCTTGTACACTTTATTAGTTAAATAAGCTTTGGGGGATTGCTCTGTCAAAAACCGGCAGTCCTCTGGTGAATTTCGAGTATCATTGTTAGAGCAGCATACCATAGACCTGTTTCAAGCACGGGGATGAGACTGGAAAAGCACTGAGTCAGTGCCTCACTTCATCCACTATCCACAATCATGGGAAGGAGTCATCGTGAAGTTCTGGAACCTCCCAATGTACACCCCACCCCCTGTCTTGCTGGAAAACACTGTAGTCCCAATGGTGGAATGCCAAAGACAGCCAAAAGCCAGAGCCAAGAACCCCATCATCCACAGTGAGTGAGTAGTCCACTCAATCAATTCTCTGTTTTCCCTTCACATCTTCCATTCACATGAGTCAACTGCAGGATTTTTCTAAACTACTGGAGAAAAGAGCCTACTGAAGGTAAGTCACTGAGAAGAGACGAGGTAAAGGGAATTTTTCAGTGTTTGTTAGGCTACAGCAGGTCGATGATGAACAGAAATCAGAGCTACACCTCTGGCATGGCTTTATTTAAACTTGGTACCTTTAGAGCCTCCTTAGCATCTAGAATTAGGTGTGGAAGAGTTTTGAGTCTTGAATTGGATCTCTATGTAGTTTCCTAATATACTAAAGTTTCTTTAAAATGTTGTGTGTAGGGCCGGCCCGGTGGCGCACTGGATAAGTGCGCCGCTTGGGAAGCGTGGAGGCGCTCCCGCCCGAGGGTTCGGATCCCACATACAGACCGGTTCCCGCTCACTGGCTGAGCGAGGCGCAGGAGCAGCACCGAGGGTTGCGATCCGTTGCCGGACGTGGAAAAAGATTAAAAAAAAAGACAAAAAAAAAAAAAAATGTTGTGTGTAATGTTATATGTACAATTTACCATTATTGTTGCCGGTCAGGTTTGGGATTTTTAGATCTATGTTGATGTACAAAATTGGATTGTTAGTTTCCTTTCTCATACTATCGTTGTAAGGATTTGGTGTCCAGGTATTGTAGCCATATAAAATGAGTTGAGGTGCTTTCCTACTTGTTCTGTATCAGACTTGAATGACCTGTTTATTGAAGTTAGTCAGTAACTCATCTTTTAAACCATCTGGGCTTGGGAATCTATTTGTGGAAATATTTTTAACTATTGCATCAGTTTATTTTGTAGTACAGATGATTCGGCCTTTCTACTTATTCTTGTGTGAGTTTGGGCAAGTTATGATTTTTCTGGGAAATGGTACATTTCACCTAAATTTTCAATTTTATGGATAGTAAGTTTAAATTGTTTTTTTTTTTTTGTTGTTGTTGTTGTTCTATCTGCAAACACCTCCCCTTTCTTATTCTGTATTATTTATTTTTATCTTCTCTCTTTTTCCCCTCAATCCATCTTACCAGGAGTTTGTCAACTTTATTGGTCTTTTTTAGAGCAACTTTTGGCTTTGTTAAATGCTATTGTTTCTTTTTAAAATAAACTCTTTTAGAATAATTTTAAATTTACAGAGAAGTTGCAAAGATAGTAGTACATAGAGTTTCTGTATTTCAGTTTCCTCTAATGTTATTGTCATACATTAATTACCATGGTTCATTTGCCAAAACTAAGAAACCAACATTGGCACACTACTACTATTAACTAAACACCAATTCTTATTCAGATTTCACCAGTTTGTTTGTTTACTAATGTCCTTTTTTCTGTTATAAGATTCAATCCAGGATCCATTGCATTTAGTTGTCACTGTCTTCTGTGATCTGTGACAGTTTCTCAATCCTTCCTTATTTTTCATGACCTTGACAATTTTGAGGAGTACTTGTCAAGGGTTTTATCAAATGCCCCTTAATTTGGGTTTGTCTGACAGTTTCATGATTAGCCTGGGATTATGGGATTTTTTAAAGGAGGTGAAATACCCTTCTTATCACATTCTGTCAAGGAGTACATGATATCCACATATCTCAATAGTGTTTACCAGGTTTCTCCATTGTAAAGATATTATTTTTCTTTTTCCTACTCTCTTTGAAAGCAAGTCACTAAGTCTAGCACACTCTGAAGGGGACAGGAGAACTAAACCCCACCTCCTGGAAGGGGGACTCTCTATATATAATATTTGGAATTTTTTCTGTAAGGAAGATTTGTCTTTTCTTTCCTGTTTGTTTATTTAATTGTTATTTATATTAGTATGAATTCATGTATAGTTTCTTTATACTTTCTGTTATAATCCAGTACTACCTTATTTAATTTGTTGCTCAAATTGTTCTAGCTTTGGGCCGGCCCGGTGGCGCACTGGAGAGTGCGCCGCTTGGGAGCGCAGTGGCGCTCCCGCCAAAGGTTCGGATCCCATGTGGAGACCAGTTCCCGCTCACTGGCTGAGCAAGGTGCGGGCGCAACACCGAGGGTTGCGATCCCGTTGCCGGTCCCCAGTACGGGCGCGACACTGAGGGTTGCGATCCCGTTACCGGTCAGTAAAAAAGACACAAAAAAAAAAAAAAGGAAATTGTTCTAGCTTTAACCATTGAAAGCTCTTTTATACTGGCTCCCTTTGATATGCACACCCCCCGAAACCCCCTTTAGTTTTTTTGAGCACTCTTTCTGGTACTGCACTATGTTCCAAGCTCATCTTGTATTCTCCCTGTCTCAGCCTAAGAATCAGCAATTTCTCCAAGGAGCACTGATTGCTTTTATAAGAGAATGGTATTTAGAAACCAAGATCTCAGTGATGGATGTGCTAATTGCTACTGGGATATCTTGGCTTCCAGGCCCTCTCAGTGGACAGAGCTAGGCAATATGTATGTGTATACCTACCCATGATTTCATACTGATGTCCTCAACTGTAATTCAGGACCACAGTGTTTATTTTAGCCTTCTTTTCTTCCTTATCTGTAACTTCTCACTTCAACAGTGAGAGAACTGACTTCCATTTTTCCCCATCCATTTACTTATTTGTTCAACCCCAATATACATGGAAAGCAATTTCAGAATTTGCCAGCTAGAGTACAGCATTTGTGTACAGTTCCTTTAGACATTAGCCTTACAAATTCCAGTCAAAACATTGTTTTCCAAACTTTGGTAGAGCAGCAGCTTTTCCCTTACCCTCTTTATTGAGGTGATGCCATACAGTAAATTAGACTCATTTGGCTGGCTAGTATGGTCAACTGGTTACAGTGTGGTGTTATAATATCAAGTTCAAGGGTTCAAATCCCCATACCAGCCAGTGGCCAAAACAATAAAAAATAAAAATTTTAAAAATATGTGTGTGTGTATACACACACACACACACACACATACACAAAGAGAGAGAGAGAGAGTGAGTCATGTTACAGAATATGAATTCCATCCTGCGATCCCATGACATCCTAGTTAATGCAGTGTATGTTTGGTTTTTGGGGGGGTGTTTTAGGTTTTATTTTGGGGGTTTTTTTGTTTGTTTTCTTTTTCAGGGTTGCATACTGTAAAGCATACTCTTTGTGCTGTGCAGTTCTTATAGTTCTGTCAGTTCTAACAAATGCGTAGAGTCATATATACACACCCTACTGCCAAACCCTAAAAGTTTGGCTGTGTACACTCTTTGTAGCTAATCATTTCATCAAATTTTGTTTTTAACTTTATTATTCCTTCCTTCTCCTTTCTTGAGTTATTTCTTTTCCCCCTAACTTCTTAAGTTGATGTTTAACTCATTTCTGATCAGCTTTATTTTTTTTTCTTTTTTATAATATAAGCATGTAATGCTATAAGTTTTCCACTAGTTTCTGCTTTTACTAAATATATAAATTTTATATGTAATATTGACTAAGATTTATTTTAAGTAATTTGAACTTTTCATTATAGTTTATCTTTTGACACAAGATTTCTTGTAAGTGTATTTTAAAATTTCTGAGAATGTGAAGCATTTTTGGCTATTGAACACTGATTTCTAAACTAATTTTTTTGTGTGTTCAGAGAATGTGATCTGTATACCAATTCTTCATAACTTGCTGAGATTTTCTTTATGGTCAAATATGTGTCAAATATGCTAAATGCTAAATATATATATATATGAGTATGTTTTCTTTAGCTTGGTAGTACAAGCAGGATTTGTGTTGTTCAAATCTTCTAAACTTTTACTGATTGTTTGCCTGTTTGATCTATGGGGTTATGACCAAGGTGGGTGGACATCTGCCACTGCATGGTGGTCCCTTCCTTTTATTTCTGTTAATTTTTGCTTTGTATATGTTGAGGTGGTTTTATTAGGTACATTCAAGCTTAAAATTGTTAAAAGTTCTTGGTAAATAGATTATTATTTTTATTTAGTGATCCTTGTCAAAACTAATAATTTTTGCATCAAAGTTTATTTAGGTGATAAGTAAACTTTAATGCAAAAGTTATTAGCTTTCTTTTGGGATTATCTGATATGTGTTTGTTCATACTTTTAGCCTTTTTGTATTCTCATATTTTGGTATGTTATAAATAGTAAAGTAGGTATTTTTTAATTTCCCATTATGACAGTTTTTGTCTTTTAATTCATTTAGCCCATTACACTTATCACATGTATTAATAAAAGTAAAATAATTTCTGCCATTTTATTTTAGGCTTTCTTTTTTGGCTCATGTTTTGTAAGCTTTTCGTTTTCTTCTTTCTTGTCTCCTTTTTGTTTCGTGGAGGTTATTTTCTTTTTCTGTTTTTTATTTCAATGGTTTACATCTTCCAACAGTCAGTCACATTTGAGATGTTGCTGAAATTTTTGTTTTAGGCTAATCACAAATTTTTCCTCCTTTTAAATAGTACAAAGACCTTAGAACATTTTGCTCTAATTTTCCCCTTCCTGGCTTATATGCTTAAATTGTCTGGTATTTTAGTTGTATCCTTTCTTCTTTGTTTTCCAGTCTTACATATTAGATATTATTTTTATTATTTTATATTAAGCACTTCCTCTTTCCTAAAATATATTCTTTGGATTTTCCTTTAATTGAGCCTCCATAGATTGTGAATTTTTATTTGGAATTGCCTTTGTTTCATCCTAACTTTATTAAGAAAGTTTTGCTAAATATACAGTTCTATATTGACAGTTATTTTTTCTCAGAATTTTGAAGCTGTTTCTCCATTTTATTTTGACTTCCTTTGTTGCCATTGAAAACACTGTTGACAATCTAATTGCTGTTCTTTTGAGGGTGATTTGTCTTTTCTGTCTGGTTGCTTTTAAGATTATTTTGTTCTTTTGTGTTTTGTGGGTTCACTATAATATATCTATGTGTGGATTTCTTTTTATTTATTCTGATTAGAATATTTGTGAATTTCTGATCCACCTGCCCGGGTTTTGGGTAAATGTGAATTCTTTTTATTTACCCTGGTTGAGATATGAAGATTCATGTTTGTCATCAGTCCTGGAATATTGTTATCTCTTTAAACATTGTCTCTCCTCCAACCTCTTTCTTCTCTTCTGACACTCCAGTTACCCAGGTATTACATGTTTTATTTTATAATCTCTTAAGGTCTCTAACATATATTCTATCTGCTTATTTCTCCAGCTACATTCTGTGTAAAGTTCAGTTCTGTCTTCTAGTTTGAGTTGGCAAATGTTTTCTATAAAGGTCCCGATAGTAAACATAGTAAATACTTTGGGCTTTTTGGGCCATATGGTCTCTGTCATAACTCCTCAACTCTGCCATTGTGGTGCAGAAACAGTCGTGGACAACATATAAATGAATGATTGTGGCTTGTTCCAATAAAGTTTCATTTACAAAAGCAAATGGGGCCATAGTTTGCCAACCCTTACTCTGCTTCTTCAGTTCTCTCTTCACCTATGACATCTACTTTTTCACCCACTTGTTGAGTTATTAATTTCAATTACTAAAATTTTTAGTTCTGGAAATTCTATTTGGTTCCTTTTGAAATCTGCTTGGTTACTTCTAAACATCTCATTTCTTTCTTGCTTTTGATTTCCTTTGCTTTTTGTAGATGTTTTATAATTAATTACTTTATATTGTTATCATTTCAATAACTGAATTTCCTAGGTGTTTAAATCTATTGTTTCTACTGATGTTTTCTCCATGGTCACTTGTTTTCTTGCACAACTAGCATTTTTTTGTTAAGCACATAAACTTGAAATTAATCTGTAGGAATTCTACCAGGCCTGAGTTGAGAATGCTCTCTTTCAAAGAGGACTGGCTCTTGGTTTTCCTCGGTGTTAGAGGCTGCTACTGGAGCTACTTTATTTTCTCATCTTGGAGGTTTCTTGATTGCACAGGTAATACCCAGCTTCATGGGGTCAGGCCTATGGGACGTATTCTCAAGAAAGACTCTTTGTCATTCAGTCTATACGTGTGGTAGAAACAGACAGATTTGCTTATTGTCTCCCCTTTGCAAGAACATTGGTTCTTTCTAGCCCATCCTTTCACTGATAGTATAGCCCATTTAAGGGTCCCAGTTTTAGGCAGGCATCTCAGGCTCAGCAGCTCTCCAAATTAGGTCTATAGCCCAATCGTCCGTTCCCTTGAACACAGCTGAAAACCTTCTTAGTATGGACATTTGCCCCCAAGGTAGCCCTGGTGTTCATATTCACCCCTACTGTGGTTTCAGCTCCTGGTTCATTTTAACTTTTTCTGCCCTTGAGAGAATTATTTTACTTTCTTGTAAGTGCTGAAGAACATTTAACATATGTTTGTGGTAGTTTATGCAGCATTTAGGTGTTTTATAGTGAAGCAGATTTTTTGGAATATCACGTCAGTCCACTTTACTAGAAGCAGAAGTTACATAATCAATTTGCATTTTGGAAAAATTATTTCGGCATCTCTATGGAGAACTTTTTGGAACCCTCTTCACACACTCCTCTGATTCAGGTTCTACCTGATTCTGATTAACTGCTGCTCTTTCATCACATCTCACCTTAAATATCATTCCCAAACTGAATCCTTCTTTGACCTTCCAACCGAGATCAAATCTTTGTACTTTTGCCCTTAAATGTAGGGCAAATCAGACTTATTGTCTGATTTTTATTTTTGTATACCTTTCCCTAATGTAAACTCTATTGAGGCAGGGATCATTTCTGTCGTGCTTACAATGTATCCCATGGCCTAACCAGGTGCTCCGTAAATATTCCCTGAGTAAATAAATGAATGACAATGGGCCATTTGTTCATAGATTTTATAGGTGATATATTGTGGCATTTCTTTTTTTTTTTTTTTTCCTTTTTTTTTTTT